>NW_026016287.1:0-41224 GCF_020379485.1 Brassica napus | reverse complement strand
CCTAATTTCTAAATCACAAACCCAAATCTAAAGTATTTCTCAAAAAAAAAGAAAATTTCCAAAAATAGCAGTTTTAAGAAAATTATTTAACAATACTATATATTGATGAAAATTCTGAAAGAATACTCATCTATCCACAAATATTTTTGTTATTTAATTTTAAATCACAAACCCAAATCTACAGTATTTCTCAAAAAAATGAAAACTTTCCAAAAATAGCGTTTAAGAAAATTATTTAAACAATATATATGATGAAAAATCTGAAAGAATACTCATCTATCCACAATTTTTGTGATCCTAATTTCTAAATCACAAACCCAAATCTACAGTATTTCTCAAAAAAAATGAAAACTTTCCAAAAATAGCTTTTTTAAGAAAATTATTTAACAACAATATATATTGATGAAAAATTCTGAAAGAATACTCATCTATCCACAAATATTTTTGTTATCCTAATTTCTAAATCACAAAACCCAATCTACAGTATTTCTCAAAAAAATGAAAAACTTTCCAAAAATAGCAGCTTTTAAGAAAATTATTTAAAATACAATATATTGATTAAAATTCTGAAAGAATACTCATCTATCCACAAATTTTTTGTGATCCTAATTTCTAAATCACAAACCCAAATCTACAGTATTTCTCAAAAAAATGAAAACTTTCCAAAAATAGCAGCTTTTTTAAGAAAATTATTTAAAATACTATATATTGATTAAAAATTCTGAAAGAATACTCATCTATCCACAAATATTCTTGTTTCCTAATTTCTAAATCACAACCCAAATCTACAGTATTCTCAAAAAAATGAAAACTTTCCAAAAATAGCAGCTTTTAAGAAATTATTTTTTAAAATACAATATATGATTAAAAAATGAAAAGAATACTCATCTATCCACAAATATTCTTGTGATCCTAATTCTAAATCACAAACCAAATCTAAAGTATTTCTCAAAAAAAATGAAAACTTCCAAAAATAGCAGCTTTTAAGAAAATTATTTTAAAATACAATATATTGATTAAAAATTCTGAAAGAATACTCATCTATCCACAATATTCTTGTGATCCTAATTTCTAAATCACAAACCCAAATCTAAAGTATTTCTCAAAAAAAAAATTTCCAAATAAGTTTCCATAAAAATAGTAGCTTTATGAGCGAATACTATTGAACAATTAACTAGACTTAATATAAATTATGAATTTTTCTGAAAGAAAATCTCATCTATCCAAAAAATATTTGCTTTTAAGCTTTTTTAATTTATTATTAAATTTTTTAATTGTCTATATATTGAATCTTACTTATCTCCTAATATTTTTTGTCTACAAATTATTTTTCAAAAAAATGAAAACTTTCCAAAAATAGCAGCTTTTAAGAAAAATTATTAAAATACAATATATTGATTAAAAATTCTGAAAGAATACTCATCTATCCACAAATATTTTGTTATCCTAATTTCTAAATCACAAACCCAAATCTACAGTATTCTCAAAAAAAATGAAAACTTTCCAAAAATAGCAGTTTTAAGAAAATTATTTAAATACAATATATTGATTAAAAATTCTGAAAGAATACTCATCTATCCACAAATATTCTTGTGATCCTAATTTCTAAATCACAAACCCAAATCTAAAGTATTTCTCAAAAAAATGAAAACTTTCCAAAAAGCAGCTTTTAAGAAAATTATTTACAATACTATATATTGATGAAAAATTCTGAAAAATACTCATCTATCAAAAATATTTTGTTATCCTAATTTCTAAATCACAAACCCAAATCTACAGTATTTCTCAAAAAAATGAAAACTTTCCAAAAATAGCAGCTTTTAAGAAAATTATTTTAAAAATACAATATATTGATAAAAATTCTGAAAGAATACTCATCTATCCACAAATATTCTGTTATCCTAATTTCTAAATCACAAACCCAAATCTACAGTATTTCTCAAAAAAATGAAAACTTTCCAAAAATAGCAGCTTTTAAGAAAATTATTTTAAAATACAATATTGATTAAAAATTCTGAAAGAATACTCATCTATCCACAAATATTTTGTGATCCTAATTTCTAAATCACAAACCAAATCTACAGTATTTCTCAAAAAAATGAAAACTTTCCAAAAATAGCAGCTTTAAGAAAATTATTTAAACAATACTATATATTGATGAAAAATTCTGAAAGAATACTCATCTATCCACAAATATTTTGTTATCCTAATTCTAAATCACAAACCCAAATCTACAGTATTTCTCAAAAAAATGAAAACTTTCCAAAATAGCAGCTTTTAAGAAAATTATTTAAAAATACAATATATTGATTAAAAATTCTGAAAGAATACTCATCTATCCACAAATATTCTTGTGATCCTAATTTCTAAATCACAAACCCAAATCTAAAGTATTTCTCAAAAAAAATGAAAACTTTCCAAAAATAGCAGCTTTTAAGAAAATTATTTAAAAATACAATATATTGATTAAAAATTCTGAAAGAATACTCATCTATCCACAAATATTCTTTGATCCTAATTTCTAAATCACAAACCCAAATCTAAAGTATTTCTCAAAAAAAATGAAAACTTTCCAAAAATAGCAGTTTTAAGAAAATTATTTAAAATACTATATATATTGATGAAAAATTCTGAAAGAATACTCATCTCCATCCACAATATTTTGTTATTCCTAATTTCTAAATCACAAACCCAAATCTACAGTATTTCTCAAAAAAATGAAAACTTTCCAAAAATAGCAGTTTTAAGAAAATTATTTTAAAATACAATATATTGATTAAAAATTCTGAAAGAATACTCATCTATCCACAATATTCTTGTGATCCTAATTTCTAAATCACAAACCCAATCTACAGTATTTCTCAAAAAAAATGAAAACTTTCCAAAAATAGCAGTTTTTAAGAAAATTATTTAACAATACTATATATATTGATGAAAATTCTGAAAGAATACTCATCTATCCACAAATATTTTGTTATTTAATTTCTAAATCACAAACCCAAATCTACAGTATTTCTCAAAAAAAATGAAAACTTTCCAAAAATAGCAGCTTTTAAGAAAATTATTTAACAATACTATATATTGATGAAAAATTCTGAAAGAATACTCATCTATCCACAAATATTCTTGTGATCCTAATTTCTAAATCACAAACCCAAATCTAATGTATTTCTCAAAAAAATGAAAACTTTCCAAAAATAGCAGTTTTTAAGAAAATTATTTAACAATACTATATATTGATGAAAAATTCTGAAAGAATACTCATCTATCCACAAATATTTTTGTTATCCTAATTTCTAAATCACAAACCCAAATCTACAGTATTTCTCAAAAAAAATGAAAACTTTCCAAAAATAGCAGCTTTTAAGAAAATTATTTAAAATACAAATATTGATTAAAAATTCTGAAAGAATACTCATCTATCCACAAATATTCTTGTGATCCTAATTTCTAAATCACAAACCCAAATCTACAGTATTTCTCAAAAAAATGAAAACTTTCCAAAAATAGCAGCTTTTAAGAAAATTATTTAAAATACAATATATTGATAAAAATTCTGAAAGAATACTCATCTATCCACAAATATTTTTGTTATCCTAATTTCTAAATCACAAACCCAAATCTACAGTATTTCTCAAAAAAATGAAAACTTTCCAAAAATAGCAGTTTTAAGAAAATTATTTTAACATACAATATATTGATTAAAAATTCTGAAAGAATACTCATCTATCCAAAATATTCTTTTGTGATCCTAATTTCTAAATCACAAACCCAAATCTAAAGTATTTCTCAAAAAAAATGAAAACTTTCCAAAAATAGCAGCTTTTAAGAAAATTATTTAAAATACAATATATTGATTAAAAATTCTGAAAGAATACTCATCTATCCACAAATATTTTTGTGATCCTAATTTCTAAATCACAACCCAAATCTACAGTATTTCTCAAAAAAATGAAAACTTTCCAAAAATAGCAGCTTTTAAGAAAATTATTTAACAATACTATATATGATGAAAAATTCTGAAAGAATACTCATCTATCCAAAAATATTTTTGTTATCCTAATTTCTAAATCACAAACCCAAATCTACAGTATTTCTCAAAAAAATGAAAACTTTCCAAAAATAGCAGCTTTTAAGAAAATTATTTAAAATACAATATATTGATTAAAAATTCTGAAAGAATACTCATCTATCCACAAATATTTTTGTTATCCTAATTTCTAAATCACAAACCCAAATCTACAGTATTTCTCAAAAAAATGAAAACTTTCCAAAAATAGCAGCTTTTAAGAAAATTATTTTAAAATACAATATATTGATTAAAAATTCTGAAAGAATACTCATCTATCCAAAATATTTTGTTATCCTAATTTCTAAATCACCAACCCAAATCTAAAGTATTTCAAAAAAAAATGAAAACTTTCCAAAAATAGCAGCTTTTAAGAAAATTATTTAACAATACAATATATTGATAAAAATTCTGAAAGAATACTCATCTATCCAAAATATTTTTGTTATCCTAATTTCTAAATCACAAACCCAAATCTACAGTATTTCTCAAAAAAAATGAAAAACTTTCCAAAATAGCAGCTTTTAAGAAAATTATTTAAAATACAATATATTGATTAAAAATTCTGAAAGAATACTCATCTATCCACAAATATTTTGTTATCCTAATTTCTAAATCACAAACCCAAATCTACAGTATTTCTCAAAAAAATGAAAAATTTCCAAAAATAGCAGCTTTTAAGAAAATTATTTTAAAATACAATATATTGATTAAAAATTCTGAAAGAATACTCATCTATCCACAAATATTATTGTGATCCTAATTTCTAAATCACAAACCCAAATCTAAAGTATTTCTCAAAAAAATGAAAACTTTCCAAAAATAGCAGCTTTTAAGAAAATTATTTAACAATACTATATTGATGAAAATTCTGAAAGAATACTCATCTATCCACAAATATTTTTGTTATCCTAATTTCTAAATCACAAACCCAAATCTACAGTATTTCTCAAAAAAATGAAAACTTTCCAAAAATAGCAGCTTTAAGAAAATTATTTAAAAATACAATATATTGATTAAAAATTCTGAAAGAATACTCATCTATCCACAAATATTTCTTGTGATCCTAATTTCTAAATCACAAACCCAAATCTAAGTATTTCTCAAAAAAAAAATGAAAACTTTCCAAAATAGCAGTTTTAAGAAAATTATTTAAAATACAATATATTGATTAAAAATTCTGAAAGAATACTCATCTATCCACAAATATTCTTGTGATCGTAATTTCTAAATCACAAACCCAAATCTAAAGTATTTCTCAAAAAATGAAAACTTTCCAAAAATAGCAGCTTTTAAGAAAATTATTTAAACAATACTATATTGATGAAAAATTCTGAAAGAATACTCATCTATCCACAAATATTTTTGTTATCCTAATTTCTAAATCACAAACCCAAATCTACAGTATTTCTCAAAAAAATGAAAACTTTCCAAAAATAGCAGCTTTTAAGAAAATTATTTTAAAATACAATATATTGATTAAAAATTCTGAAAGAATACTCATCTATCCACAAATATTTTGTTATTTTAATTTCTAAATCACAAACCCAAATCTACAGTATTTCTCAAAAAAAATGAAAACTTTCCAAAAATAGCAGCTTTTAAGAAAATTATTTAACAATACTATATATTGATGAAAAATTCTGAAAGAATACTCATCTATCCACAAATATTTTGTTATTTAATTTCTAAATCACAAACCCAAATCTACAGTATTTCTCAAAAAATGAAAACTTTCCAAAAATAGCAGCTTTTAAGAAAATTATTTTAAAATACAATATATTGATTAAAAATTCTGAAAGAATACTCATCTATCCACAAATATTCTTGTGATCCTAATTTCTAAATCACAAACCCAATCTAAAGTATTTCTCAAAAAAATGAAAACTTTCCAAAAATAGCAGCTTTTAAGAAAATTATTTTAAAATACAATATATGATTAAAAATTCTGAAAGAATACTCATCTATCCACAAATATTTTGTGATCCTAATTTCTAAATCACAAACCCAAATCTACAGTATTTCTCAAAAAAAATGAAAACTTTCCAAAAATAGCAGCTTTAAGAAAATTATTTAACAATACTATATATTGATGAAAAATTCTGAAAGAATACTCATCTATCCACAAATATTTTTGTTATCCTAATTTCTAAATCACAAACCCAAATCTACAGTATTTCTCAAAAAAAATGAAAACTTTCCAAAAATAGCAGCTTTTAAGAAAATTATTTAAAATACAATATATTGATTAAAAATTCTGAAATAATACTCATCTATCCACAAATATTCTTGTGATCCTAATTTCTAAATCACAAACCCAATCTAAGTATTTCTCAAAAAAAATGAAAACTTTCCAAAAATAGCAGCTTTTAAGAAAATTATTTAACAATACTATATATTGATGAAAAATTCTGAAAGAATACTCATCTATCCACAATATTTTTGTTATCCTAATTTCTAAATCACAAACCCAAATCTACAGTATTTCTCAAAAAAATGAAAACTTTCCAAAAATAGCAGTTTAAGAAATTATTTTAAAATACAATATATTGATAAAAATTCTGAAAAATACTCATCTATCCACAAATATTTTGTGATCCTAATTTCTAAATCACAAACCCAAATCTAAAGTATTTCTCAAAAAAAATGAAAACTTTCCAAAATAGCAGCTTTTAAGAAAATTATTTAACAATACTATATATTGATGAAAATTCTGAAAGAATACTCATCTATCCAAAATATTTTGTTATCCTAATTTCTAAATCACAAACCCAAATCTACAGTATTTCTCAAAAAAAATGAAAACTTTCCAAAAATAGCAGTTTAAGAAAATTATTTAAAATACAATATATTGATTAAAAATTCTGAAAGAATACTCATCTATCCAAAAATATTTTTGTTATCCTAATTTCTAAATCACAAACCCAAATCTACAGTATTTCTCAAAAAATGAAAACTTTCAAAAATAGCAGCTTTTAAGAAAATTATTTAACAATACTATATATTGATGAAAAATTCTGAAAGAATACTCATCTATCCACAAATATTTTGTTATCCTAATTTCTAAATCACAAACCCAAATCTACAGTATTTCTCAAAAAAATGAAAAAAAACTTTCCAAAAAGTTTTTTTTAAATTATATTAAATACATATATGATTAAAATTCTGAAAGAATACTCATCTATCCACAAATATTTTGTGATCCTAATTTCTAAATCACAAACCCAAATCTACAGTATTTCTCAAAAAAAATGAAAACTTTCCAAAAATAGCAGCTTTTAAGAAAATTATTTAAAATACAATATATTGATTAAAATTCTGAAAGAATACTCATCTATCCACAAAATCTTGTGATCCTAATTTCTAAATCACAAACCCAAATCTACAGTATTTCTCAAAAAAATGAAAACTTTCCAAAAATAGCAGCTTTTAAGAAAATTATTTAAAATACTATATATTGATGAAAAATTCTGAAAGAATACTCATCTATCCAAAATATTTTTGTTATCCTAATTCTAAATCACAAACCCAAATCTACAGTATTTCTCAAAAAAATGAAAACTTTCCAAAAATAGCAGCTTTTAAGAAAATTATTTAAAATACAATATATTGATGAAAAATCTGAAAGAATACTCATCTATCCACAAATATTCTTGTGATCCTAATTTCTAAATCACAAACCCAAATCTACAGTATTTCTCAAAAAAATGAAAACTTTCCCAAAATAGCAGTTTAAGAAAATTATTTAAAATACTATATTGATGAAAAATTCTGAAAGAATACTCATCTATCCACAAATATTTTTGTGATCCTAATTTCTAAATCACAAACCCAAATCTAAAGTATTCTCTCAAAAAAATGAAAACTTTCCAAAAATAGCAGTTTTTAAGAAAATTATTTAACAAATATATATATGATGAAAAATTCTGAAAGAATACTCATCTATCCACAAATATTTGTGATATTTAATTTCTAAATCACAAACCCAAATCTACAGTATTTCTCAAAAAAAATGAAAACTTTCCAAAATAGCAGTTTTAAGAAAAAATTTTTTTACAATATTTTTTTTTTTTTTTTTTTTTTTTTTATTTTTTTAAAAAAAAAAAAAATTTTCAAAAAAAAAAAATTTTTTTTTTTTATTTTAAAATACAATATATGATTAAAAAATTCTGAAAGAATACTCATCTATCCACAAATATTTTGTATCCTAATTTCTAAATCACAAACCCAAATCTAAAGTATTTCTCAAAAAAATGAAAACTTTCCAAAAATAGCAGTTTTTAAGAAAATTATTTAACAATACTATATATTGATGAAAAATTCTGAAAGAATACTCATCTATCCACAAATATTTTGTTATCCTAATTTCTAAATCACAAACCCAAATCTACAGTATTTCTCAAAAAAATGAAAACTTTCCAAAAATAGCAGCTTTTTTAAGAAAATTATTTAACAATACTATATATGATGAAAAATTCTGAAAGAATACTCATCTATCCACAAATATTTTGTGATCCTAATTTCTAAACAAACCCAAATCTACAGTATTTCTCAAAAAAATGAAAACTTTCCAAAAATAGCTTTTAAGAAAATTATTTAACAATACTATATATTGATGAAAAATTCTGAAAGATATCATCTATCCACAAATATTTTGTGATCCTAATTTCTAAATCACAAACCAAATCTACAGTATTTCTCAAAAAAAATGAAAACTTTCCAAAAATAGCAGTTTTTAAGAAAATTATTTTAAATACAATATATTGATTAAAAATTCTGAAAGAATACTCATCTATCCACAAATATTTTGTGTCCTAATTTTAAATCACAAACCCAAATATACAGTATTTCTCAAAAAAAATGAAAACTTTCCAAAAATAGCAGCTTTTAAGAAAATTATTTAAAATACAATATATTGATTAAAATTCTGAAAGAATACTCATCTATCCACAAATATTCTTGTTATCCTAATTTCTAAATCACAAACCCAAATCTACAGTATTTCTCAAAAAAATGAAAACTTTCCAAAAATAGCAGTTTTTAAGAAAATTATTTTAAAATACATATATTGATTAAAAATTCTGAAAAGAATACTCATCTATCCACAAATATTCTGTGATCCTAATTTCTAAACACAAACCCAAATCTAAGTATTTCAAAAAAAATGAAAACTTTCCCAAAATAGCAGCTTTTAAGAAAATTATTTAACAATACTATATATTGATGAAAAATTCTGAAAGAATACTCATCTATCCACAAATTTTTGTATCCTAATTTCTAAATCACAAACCCAAATCTACAGTATTTCTCAAAAAAATGAAAACTTTCCAAAAATAGCAGCTTTTAAGAAAATTATTTAACAATACTATATATTGATGAAAAATTCTGAAAGAATACTCATCTATCCACAAATTTCTTGTGATCCTAATTTCTAAATCACAAACCCAAATCTACTGTATTTCTCAAAAAAATGAAAACTTTCCAAAAATATCAGTTTTTAAGAAAATTATTAAACAATACTATATATTGATGAAAAATTCTGAAAGAATACTCATCTATCCACAAATATTCTTGTGATCCTAAATTCTAAATCCAAACCCAAATCTACAGTATTTCTCAAAAAAAAATGAAAACTTTCCAAAAATAGCAGTTTTTAAGAAAATTATTTTAAAATACAATATATTGATTAAAAATTCTGAAAGATATCTTCTATATCCACAAATATTCTTGTGATCCTAATTTCTAAATCACAAACCCAAATCTAAAGTATTTCTCAAAAAAAATGAAAACTTTCCAAAAATAGCAGCTTTTAAGAAAATTATTTAACAATACTATATATTGATGAAAAATTCTGAAAGAATACTCATCTATCCAAAATATTTTTGTTATCCTAATTTCTAAATCACAAACCAAATCTACAGTATTTCTCAAAAAAATGAAAACTTTCCAAAATAGCAGCTTTTAAGAAAATTATTTTAAAATACAATATATTGATTAAAAATTCTGAAAGAATACTCATCTATCCACAAATATTCTTGTTATCCTAATTTCTAAATCACAAACCCAAATCTACAGTATTTCTCAAAAAAATGAAAACTTTCCAAAAATAGCAGCTTTTAAGAAAATTATTTTAAAATACAATATATTGATTAAAATTCTGAAAGAATACTCATCTATCCACAAATATTATTGTGATCCTAATTTCTAAATCACAAACCCATCTCAGTATTTCTCAAAAAAAATGAAAACTTTCCAAAAATAGCAGCTTTTAAGAAAATTATTTAACAATACTATATATTGATGAAAAATTCTGAAAGAATACTCATCTATCCACAAATATTTTGTTATTTAATTCTAAATCACAAACCCAAATCTACAGTATTTCTCAAAAAAATGAAACTTTCCAAAAATAGCAGCTTTTAAGAAAATTATTTTAAAATACAATATATTGATTAAAAATTCTGAAAGAATACTCATCTATCCACAAATATTTTTGTGATCCTAATTTTAATCACAAACCCAAATCTAAAGTATTTCTCAAAAAAATGAAAACTTTCCAAAAATAGCAGCTTTAAGAAATTTTTTTAAAATACATATATTGATTAAAAATTCTGAAAGAATACTCATCTATCCACAAATATTCTGTGATCCTAATTTCTAAATCAACAAACCCAAATCTACAAGTATTTCTCAAAAAATGAAAACTTTCCAAAAATAGCAGCTTTTAAGAAAATTATTTAACAATACTATATATTGATGAAAAATTCTGAAAGAATACTCATCTATCCAAAATATTTTGTTATCCTAATTTCTAATCACAAACCCAAATCTACAGTATTTCTCAAAAAAATGAAACTTTCCAAAAATAGCAGCTTTTAAGAAAATTATTTTAAAATACATATATTGATTAAAAATTCTGAAAGAATACTCATCTATCCACAAATATTTTTTGATCCTAATTCTAAATCACAAACCCAAATCTACAGTATTTCTCAAAAAAATGAAAACTTTCCAAAAATAGCAGCTTTTAAGAAAATTATTTAACAATACTATATATTGATGAAAAATTCTGAAAGAATACTCATCTATCCAAAATATTTTTGTTATCCTAATTTCTAAATCACAAACCCAAATCTACAGTATTTCTCAAAAAAATGAAAACTTTCCAAAAATAGCAGCTTTTAAGAAAATTATTTTAAAATACAATATATTGATTAAAAATTCTGAAAGAATACTCATCTATCCACAAATATTTTTGTTATTTTAATTTCTAAATCACAAACCCAAATCTACAGTATTTCTCAAAAAAATGAAAAACTTTCCAAAAATAGCAGTTTAAGAAAATTATTATTTAATACATATACAATATTGATTAAAAATTCTGAAAGAATACTCATCTATCACAAATATTTTGTGATCCTAATTTCTAAATCACAAACCCAAATCTAAAGTATTTCTAAAAAAAAATGAAAACTTTCCAAAAATAGCAGCTTTTAAGGAAATTATTTAACAATACTATATTGATGAAAAAATTCTGAAAGAATACTCATCTATCCACAAATATTTTTGTTATCCTAATTTCTAAATCACAAACCCAAATCTACGTATTTCTCAAAAAAATGAAAACTTTCCAAAAATAGCAGCTTTTAAGAAAATTATTTAAAATACAATATATTGATTAAAATTCTGAAAGAATACTCATCTATCCACAAATATTCTTGATCCTAATTTCTAATCACAAACCCAAATCTAAAGTATTTCTCAAAAAAAATGTAAACTTTCCAAATATAGCAGCTTTTAAGAAAATTATTTAAAAATACTATATTGATTAAAAATTCTGAAAGAATACTCATCTATCCACAATATTTTTGTGATCCTAATTTCTAAATCACAAACCCAAATCTAAGTATTTCTCAAAAAAAATGAAAACTTTCAAAAATAGCAGCTTTAAGAAAATTATTTAACAATACTATATATGATGATAAAAAATCTGAAAGAATACTCATCTATCCACAAATATTTTTGTTATTAATTTCTAAATCACAAACCCAAATCTACAGTATTTCTCAAAAAAATGAAAACTTTCCAAAAATAGCAGCTTTTAAGAAAATTATTTTAAAAATAATATATTGATTAAAAATTCTGAAAGAATACTCATATCCACAATATGTGATCCTAATTTCTAATCACAAACCCAAATCTAAAGTATTTCTCAAAAAAAATGAAAACTTTCCAAAAATAGCAGCTTTTAAGAAAATTATTTTAAATACAATATATTGATTAAAAATTCTGAAAGAATACTCATATATCCACAATATTCTTGTGATCCTAATTTCTATCACAAACCCAAATCTAAGTATTTCTCAAAAAATGAAAACTTTCCAAAAATAGCAGTTTTAAGAAAATTATTAACAATATATATATGATGAAAAATTCTGAAAGAATACTCATCTATCCACAAATATTTTTGTTATTTTAATTTCTAAATCACAAACCCAAATCTACAGTATTTCTCAAAAAAAATGAAAACTTTCCAAAAATAGCAGTTTTTAAGAAAATTATTTTAAAATACTATATATTGATTAAAAATTCTGAAAGAATACTCATCTATCCACAAAATATTCTTGTGATCCTAATTTCTAAATCACAAACCCAAATCTAAAGTATTTCTCAAAAAAATGAAAACTTTCCAAAAATAGCAGTTTTAAGAAAATTATTTAACAATACTATATATTGATGAAAAATTCTGAAAGAATACTCATCTATCCACAAATATTTTTGTTATCCTAATTTCTAAATCACAAACCCAAATCTACAGTATTTCTCAAAAAAATGAAAACTTTCCAAAAATAGCAGCTTTTAAGAAAATTATTTAACAATACTATATATTGATGAAAAATTCTGAAAGAATACTCATCTATCCACAAATATTCTTGTGATCCTAATTTCTAAATCACAAACCCAAATCTACAGTATTTCTCAAAAAAATGAAAACTTTCCAAAAATAGCAGTTTTTAAGAAAATTATTTAACAATACTATATATTGATGAAAAATTCTGAAAGAATACTCATCTATCCACAAATATTCTTGTGATCCTAAATTCTAAATCACAAACACAAATCTACAGTATTTCTCAAAAAAATGAAAACTTTCCAAAAATAGCAGTTTTTAAGAAAATTATTTTAAAATACAATATATTGATTAAAAATTCTGAAAGAATACTCATCTATCCACAAAATATTTGTGATCCTAATTTCTAAATCACAAACCCAAATCTACAGTATTTCTCAAAAAAAATGAAAACTTTCCAAAAATAGCAGCTTTTAAGAAAATTATTTTAAAATACAATATATTGATTAAAAATTCTGAAAGAATACTCATCTATCCACAAATATTCTTGTTATCCTAATTTCTAAATCACAAACCCAAATCTACAGTATTTCTCAAAAAAATGAAAACTTTCCAAAAATAGCAGTTTTAAGAAAATTATTTTAAAATACAAATATTGATTAAAAATTCTGAAAGAATACTCATCTATCCACAAATATTCTTGTGATCCTAATTTCTAAATCACAAACCCAAATCTAAAGTATTTCTCAAAAAAAATGAAAACTTTCCAAAAATAGCAGTTTTTAAGAAAATTATTTAACAATACTATATATATTGATGAAAAATTCTGAAAGAATACTCATCTATCCCAAATATTTTTGTTATTTTAATTTCTAAATCACAACCCAAATCTACAGTATTTCTCAAAAAAATGAAAACTTTCCAAAAATAGCAGCTTTTAAGAAAATTATTTACAATACTATATATTGATGAAAAATTCTGAAAGAATACTCATCTATCCACAAAATATTCTTGTGATCCTAATTTCTAAATCACAAACCCAAATCTACAGTATTTCTCAAAAAAATGAAAACTTTCCAAAAATAGCAGTTTTAAGAAAATTATTTAACAATACTATATTGATTGAAAAATTCTGAAAGAATACTCATCTATCCACAAATATTATTGTGATCCTAAATTCTAAATCACAAACCCAAATCTACAGTATTTCTCAAAAAAATGAAAACTTTCCAAAAATAGCAGTTTTTAAGAAAATTATTTTAAAATACAATATATTGATTAAAAATTCTGAAAGAATACTCATATATCCACAAATATTCTTGTGATCCTAATTTCTAAATCACAAACCCAAATCTAAAGTATTTCTCAAAAAAAATGAAAACTTTCCAAAAATAGCAGCTTTTAAGAAAATTATTTAACAATACTATATATTGATGAAAAATTCTGAAAAAATACTCATCTATCCAAAATTATTTGTGTTATCCTAATTTCTAAATCACAAACCCAAATCTACAGTATTTCTCAAAAAAAATGAAAACTTTCCAAAATAGCAGCTTTTAAGAAAATTATTTTAAAATACAATATATTGATTAAAAATTATGAAAGAATACTCATCTATCCACAAATATTCTTGTTATCCTAATTTCTAAATCACAAACCCAAATCTACAGTATTTCTCAAAAAAATGAAAACTTTCCAAAAATAGCAGCTTTTAAGAAAATTATTTTAAAATACAATATATTGATTAAAAATTCTGAAAGAATACTCATCTATCCACAAATATTCTTGTGATCCTAATTTCTAAATCACAAACCCAAATCTAAAGTATTTCTCAAAAAAAATGAAAACTTTCCAAAAATAGCAGCTTTTAAGAAAATTATTTAACAATACTATATATTGATGAAAAATTCTGAAAGAATACTCATCTATCCACAAATATTTTGTTATTTTAATTTCTAAATCAAACCCAAATCTACAGTATTTCTCAAAAAAATGAAAACTTTCCAAAAATAGCAGCTTTTAAGAAAATTATTTAAAATACTATATTGATGAAAAAATTCTGAAAGAATACATCTATCCACAAATATTCTTGTGATCCTAATTTCTAAATCACAAACCCAAATCTAAAGTATTTCTCAAAAAAAATGAAAACTTTCCAAAAATAGCAGCTTTTAAGAAAATTATTTTAAAATACAATATATTGATTAAAAATTCTGAAAGAATACTCATCTATCCACAAATATTTTGTGATCCTAATTTCTAAATCACAAACCCAAATCTAAAGTATTTCTCAAAAAAATGAAAACTTTCCCAAAATAGCAGCTTTAAGAAAATTATTTAACAATACTATATATTGATGAAAAATTCTGAAAGAATACTCATCTATCCAAAATATTTTTGTTATCCTAATTTCTAAATCACAAACCCAAATCTACAGTATTTCTCAAAAAAATGAAAACTTTCCAAAAATAGCAGCTTTTAAGAAAATTATTTAAAATACAATATATTGATTAAAAATTCTGAAAGAATACTCATCTATCCACAAATATTTTTGTTATCCTAATTTCTAAATCACAAACCCAAATCTACAGTATTTCTCAAAAAAAATGAAAACTTTCCAAAAATAGCAGCTTTAAGAAAATTATTTAAAATACAATATATTGATTAAAAATTCTGAAAGAATACTCATCTATCCACAAATATTTTTGTTATTTTAATTTCTAAATCACAAACCCAAATCTACAGTATTTCTCAAAAAAATGAAAACTTTCCAAAAATAGCAGCTTTTAAGAAAATTATTTTAAAATACAATATATTGATTAAAATTCTGAAAGAATACTCATCTATTCACAAATATTCTTGTGATCCTAATTTCTAAATCACAAACCCAAATCTAAAGTATTTCTCAAAAAAAATGAAAACTTTCCAAAAATAGCAGCTTTTAAGAAAATTATTTAACAATACTATATAGTGATGAAAAATTCTGAAAGAATACTCATCTATCCACAAATATTTTTGTTATCCTAATTTCTAAATCACAAACCCAAATCTACAGTATTTCTCAAAAAAATGAAAACTTTCCAAAAATAGCAGCTTTTAAGAAAATTATTTTAAAATACAATATATTGATTAAAAATTCTGAAAGAATACTCATCTATCCAAATATTTTTGTTATCCTAATTTCTAAATCACAAACCAAATCTACAGTATTTCTCAAAAAAATGAAAACTTTCCAAAAAAGCAGCTTTTAAGAAAATTATTTAACAATACTATATATTGATGAAAAATTCTGAAAGAATACTCATCTATCCACAAATATTTTTGTTATCCTAATTTCTAAATCACAAACCCAAATCTACAGTATTTCTCAAAAAAATGAAAACTTTCCAAAAATAGCAGTTTTAAGAAAATTATTTAACAATACTATATTGATGAAAAATTCTGAAAGAATACTCATCTATCCACAAATATTTTTGTTATCCTAATTTCTAAATCACAAACCCAAATCTACAGTATTTCTCAAAAAAATGAAACTTTCCAAAAATAGCAGCTTTTAAGAAAATTATTTTAAAATACAATATATTGATTAAAAATTCTGAAAGAATACTCATCTATCCACAAATTATTTGTTGATCCTAATTTCTAAATCACAAACCCAAATCTACAGTATTTCTCAAAAAAAAAAAAAACTTTCCAAAAATAGCAGTTTTTAAGAAAATTATTTAACAATACTATATATTGATGAAAAATTCTGAAAAAATACTCATCTATCCAAAAATATTTTTGTTATCCTAATTTCTAAATCACAAACCCAAATCTACAGTATTTCTCAAAAAAATGAAAACTTTCCAAAAATAGCAGCTTTTAAGAAAATTATTTTAAAATACAATATTGATGAAAAATTCTGAAAGAATACTCATCTATCCAAAATATTTTGTTATCCTAATTTCTAAATCACAAACCCAAATCTACAGTATTTCTCAAAAAAATGAAAACTTTCCAAAAATAGCAGCTTTTAAGAAAATTATTTTCAAATACAATATATTGATTAAAAATTCTGAAAGAATACTCATCTATCCACAAATATTCTTGTGATCCTAATTTTTAAATCACAAACCCAAATCTACAGTATTTCTCAAAAAAATGAAAACTTTCCAAAAATAGCAGCGGTTTTAAGAAAATTATTTAACAATACTATATATTGATGAAAAATTCTGAAAGAATACTCATCTATCCACAAATATTTTTGTTATCCTAATTTCTAAATCACAAACCCAAATCTACAGTATTTCTCAAAAAAATGAAAACTTTCCAAAAATAGCAGTTTTTAAGAAAATTATTTAACAATACTATATATTGATTAAAAATTCTGAAAGAATACTCATCTATCCACAAATATTCTTGTGATCCTAATTTCTAAATCACAAACCCAAATCTACAGTATTTCTCAAAAAATGAAAACTTCCAAAAATAGCATCTTTTAAGAAAATTATTTAACAAACTATATATATGATGAAAAATTCTGAAAGAATACTCATCTATCCACAAATATTTTTGTTATCCTAATTTCTAAATCACAAACCCAAATCTACAGTATTTCTCAAAAAAATGAAAACTTTCCAAAAATAGCAGTTTTTAAGAAAATTATTTAACAATACTATATATTGATGAAAAATTCTGAAAGAATACTCATCTATCCAAAATATTTTTGTGATCCTAATTTCTAAATCACAAACCCAAATCTACAGTATTCTCAAAAAAAATGAAACTTTCCAAAAATAGCAGTTTTAAGAAAATTATTTAACATACTATATATTGATGAAAAATTCTGAAAGAATACTCATCTATCCACAAATATTTTTGTTATCCTAATTTCTAAATCACAAACCCAAATCTACAGTATTTCTCAAAAAAATGAAAACTTTCCAAAAATAGCAGCTTTTAAGAAAATTATTTAACAATACTATATATTGATGAAAAATTCTGAAAGAATACTCATCTATCCAAAAATATTTTGTTATCCTAAATTCTAAATCACAAACCCAAATCTACAGTATTTTCAAAAAAATGAAAACTTTCCAAAAATAGCAGTTTTTAAGAAAATTATTTTAAAATACAATATATTGATGAAAAATTCTGAAAGAATACTCATCTATCCAAAAATATTTTGTGATCCTAATTTCTAAATCACAAACCCAAATCTAAAGTATTTCTCAAAAAAATTGAAAACTTTCCAAAAATAGCAGCTTTTAAGAAAATTATTTTAAAATACAATATATTGATTAAAAATTCTGAAAGAATACTCATCTATCCACAAATATTCTTGTGATCCTAATTTCTAAATCACAAACCCAAATCTAAAGTATTTCTCAAAAAAAAGAAAACTTTCCAAAAATAGCAGTTTTTAAGAAAATTATTTAACAATACTATATATTGATGAAAAATTCTGAAAGAATACTCATCTATCCACAAATATTTTTGTTATTTTAATTTCTAAATCACAAACCCAAATCTACAGTATTTCTCAAAAAAATGAAAACTTTCCAAAAATAGCAGCTTTTAAGAAAATTATTTAACAATACTATATATTGATGAAAAATTCTGAAAGAATACTCATCTATCCACAAATATTCTTGTGATCCTAATTTCTAAATCACAAACCCAAATCTAATGTATTTCTCAAAAAAAATGAAAACTTTCCAAAAATAGCAGTTTTTAGAAATTTTTTAACAATACTATATATTGATGAAAATTCTGAAAGAATACTCATCTATCCACAAATATTCTTGTGATCCTAAATTTCTAAATCACAAACCCAAATCTACAGTATTTCTCAAAAAAATGAAAACTTTCCAAAAATAGCAGTTTTAAGAAAATTATTTAACAATACTATATATTGATGAAAAATTCTGAAAGAATACTCATCTATCCAAATATTTTGTGATCCTAATTTCTAAATCACAAACCCAAATCTACAGTATTTCTCAAAAAAATGAAATTTCCAAAAATAGCTTTTTAAGAAAATTATTTAACAATTATATATTGATGAAAAATCTCTGAAAGAATACTCATCTATCCACAATATTTTTGTATCCTAATTTCTAAATCACAAACCCAAATCTACAGTATTTCTCAAAAAAATGAAAACTTTACAAAAATAGCAGCTTTTAAGAAAAAATTATTTAACAATACTAAATATTGATGAAAAATTCCGAAAGAATACTCATCTATCCAAAAATATTTTTGTTATCCTAATTCTAAATCACAAACCCAAATCTACAGTATTTCTCAAAAAAATGAAAACTTTCCAAAAATAGCAGTTTTTAAGAAAATTATTTTAAAATACAATATATTGATGAAAATTCTGAAAGAATACTCATCTATCCAAAATATTTTTGTTATCCTAATTTCTAAATCACAAACCCAAATCTAAAGTATTTCTAAAAAAAATGAAAACTTTCCAAAAATAGCAGCTTTTAAGAAAATTATTTAACAATACTATATATTGATGAAAAATTCTGAAAGAATACTCATCTATCCAAAATATTTTTGTTATCCTAATTTCTAAATCACAAACCCAAATCTACAGTATTTCTCAAAAAAATGAAAACTTTCCAAAAATAGCAGCTTTTAAGAAAATTATTTAAAATACATATATTGATAAAAATTCTGAAAGAATACTCATCTATCCACAAATATTCTTGTGATCCTAATTTCTAAATCACAAACCCAAATCTAAAGTATTTCTCAAAAAAATGAAAACTTTCCAAAAATAGCAGCTTTTAAGAAAATTATTTAAAATACAATATATTGATTAAAAATTCTGAAAGAATACTCATCTATCCACAAATATTCTTGTGATCCTAATTTCTAAATCACAAACCCAAATCTAAAGTATTTCTCAAAAAAAAATGAAAACTTTCCAAAAATAGCAGTTTTTAAGAAAATTATTTAACAATACTATATATATTGATGAAAAATTCTGAAAGAATACTCATCTATCCACAAATATTTTTGTTATTTTAATTTCTAAATCACAAACCCAAATCTACAGTATTTCTCAAAAAAATGAAAACTTTCCAAAAATAGCAGCTTTTAAGAAAATTATTTTAAAATACAATATATTGATGAAAAATTCTGAAAGAATACTCATATATCCAAAAATATTTTTGTTATCCTAATTTCTAAATCACAAACCCAAATCTACAAGTATTTCTCAAAAAAATGAAAACTTTCCAAAAATAGCAGTTTTAAGAAAATTATTTTCAAATACAATATATTGATTAAAAATTCTGAAAGAATACTCATCTATCCACAAATATTTTGTTATCCTAATTTCTAAATCACAAACCCAAATCTACAGTATTTCTCAAAAAATGAAAACTTTCCAAAAATAGCAGTTTTAAGAAAATTATTTAACAATACTATATATTGATGAAAATTCTGAAAGAATACTCATCTATCCACAAATATTTTTGTTATCCTAATTTCTAAATCACAAACCCAAATCTACAGTATTTCTCAAAAAAATAAAAACTTTCCAAAAATAGCAGTTTTTAGAAAATTATTTAACAATACTATATTTGATTAAAAATTCTGAAAGAATACTCATCTATCACAAATATTCTTGTGATCCTAATTTCTAAATCACAAACCCAAATCTACAGTATTTCTCAAAAAAATGAAAACTTTCCAAAAATAGCAGCTTTTAAGAAAATTATTTAACAATACTATATTGATGAAAAATTCTGAAAGAATACTCATCTATCCACAAATATTTTGTATCCTAAATTCTAAATCACAAACCCAAATCTACAGTATTTCTCAAAAAAATGAAAACTTTCCAAAAATAGCAGTTTTAAGAAAATTATTTAACAATACTATATATTGATGAAAAATTCTGAAAGAATACTCATCTATCCAAAAATATTTTTTGATCCTAATTTTCTAAATCACAAACCCAAATCTACAGTATTTCTCAAAAAATGAAAACTTTCCAAAAATAGCAGTTTTTAAGAAAATTATTTAACAATACTATATTGATGAAAAATTCTGAAAGAATACTCATCTATCCACAAATATTTTTGTTATCCTAATTTCTAAATCACAAACCCAAATCTACAGTATTTCTCAAAAAATTGAAAACTTTCCAAAAATAGCAGCTTTTAAGAAAAATTATTTAACAATACAAATATTGATGAAAAATTCTGAAAGAATACTCATCTATCCACAAATATTTTGTTATCCTAAATTCTAAATCACAAACCCAAATCTACAGTATTTCTCAAAAAAATGAAAACTTTCCAAAAATAGCAGTTTTTAAGAAAATTATTTAAAATACAATATATTGATGAAAAATTCTGAAAGAATACTCATCTATCCAAAAATATTTTAGTGATCCTAATTTCTAAATCACAAACCCAAATCTAAAGTATTTCTCAAAAAAATGAAAACTTTCCAAAAATAGCAGCTTTTAAGAAAATTATTTTAAAATACAATATATTGATTAAAAATTCTGAAAGAATACTCATCTATCCACAAATATTCTTGTGATCCTAATTTCTAAATCACAAACCCAAATCTAAAGTATTTCTCAAAAAAAAAGAAAACTTTCCAAAAATAGCAGTTTTAAGAAAATTATTTAACAAAATATATATATTGATGAAAAATTCTGAAAGAATACTCATCTATCCACAAATATTTTTGTTATTTAAATTTCTAAATCACAAACCCAAATCTACAGTATTTCTCAAAAAAATGAAAACTTTCCAAAAATAGCAGCTTTTAAGAAAATTATTTAACAATACTATATATTGATGAAAAATTCTGAAAGAATACTCATCTATCCACAAATATTCTTGTGATCCTAATTTCTAAATCACAAACCCAAATCTACAGTATTTCTCAAAAAAATGAAAACTTTACAAAAATAGCAGCTTTTAAGAAAAAATTATTTAACAATACTAAATATTGATGAAAAATTCCGAAAGAATACTCATCTATCCAAAATATTTTTGTTATCCTAAATTCTAAATCACAAACCCAAATCTACAGTATTTCTCAAAAAAATGAAAACTTTCCAAAAATAGCAGTTTTTAAGAAAATTATTTAAAATACAATATATTGATGAAAAACTCTGAAAGAATACTCATCTATCCAAAAATATTTTTTTTATCTTAATTTCTAAATCACAAACCCAAATCTAAAGTATTCTGAAAAAAAAACTTTCCAAAAATAGCAGTTTTTAAGAAAATTATTTAACAATACTATATATTGATGAAAATTCTGAAAGAATACTTATCTATCCAAAATATTTTGTTATCCTAATTCTAAATCACAAACCCAAATCTACAGTATTTCTAAAAAAATGAAAACTTTCCAAAAATAGCAGTTTTTAAGAAAATATTTAACAATACTATATATTGATGAAAAATTCTGAAAGAATACTCATCTATCCACAAATATTCTTGTTATCCTAATTTCTAAATCACAAACCCAAACTCTACAGTATTTCTCAAAAAAATTGAAAACTTTCCAAAAATAGCAATTTTAAGAAAATTATTAAACAATACTATATATTGATGAAAAATTCTGAAAGAATACTCATCTATCCCAAATAATCTTTGTTTCCTAATTTCTAAATCACAAACCCAAACACTACAGTATTTCTCAAAAAATGGAAAACTTTCCAAAAATAGCAAATTTTTAGAAAATTATTTAAAATACTGTATATTGATAAAATTTACGAAAGAATACTCATCTATCCAAAATATTCTTGTTATCCTAATTTCTAAATCACAAACCCAAATCTACATAATTTCTCAAGAAAATGAAAACTTTCCAAAAATAGCAGTTTTTATTAAAATTATTTAAAAATACAACCTATTGATGAAAAACTCTGAAATAATACTCATCTATCCACAAATATTTTTGTTGATCCTAATTTCTAAATCACAACCCAAATCTACAGTATTTCTCAAAAAAATGAAAACTTTCCAAAAATAGCAGCTTTTAAGAAAATTATTTAAAAATACAATATATTGATGAAAAATTCTGAAATAGTACTCATATATCCACAAATATTCTTGTTATCCTAATTTATAAATCACAAACTCAAATCTACAGTATTTTCAAGAAAATGAAAACTTTCCAAAAATAGCAGTTTTATTATAATTATTTAAAAATACAACCTATTGATGAAAAACTCTGAAAGAATACTTATCTATCCCCTAATATTCTTGTTATTCTAATTTAAATCACAAAACTCAAATCTATAAAATTTCTCAAAAAATGAAAACTTTCCAAAAATAGCAGCTTTTAAGAAAATTATTAAAGATACAATATATTGATAAAAAAATCTGAAAGAATACTCATCTATCCACTATATTCTTGTTATCCAAATTTCTAAATCAGAAACCTAAATCTAAAAATTTCTCAAAAAAATGAAAACTTCCAAAAATAGCCTCTTTTAAGAAAATTATTTGAAAATACAATATATTGATGAAAAATTATGAAAGAATACTCATATATCAATAAATATTCTTGTTATCCTAATTTATAAATCACAAACTCAAATCTACAATATCTCAAAAAATGAAAACTTTACAAAATAGTAGTTTTATGAAAATTATTTAAAATACAACATATTGATGAAAAACTCTGAAACAATACTCATCTATCGACTAATATTCTTGTTATCCTAATTTCTAAATTACAAACTCAAATCTATAAAAATTCTCAAAAAAAATGAAAACTTTCAAAAATAATAGCTTTTAAGAAATTTTTTTTTAAAATACAATATATGATGAAAATTCTGAAAGAATACTCATCTATCCACAAATATTCTTGTTATCCTAATTTCTAAATCACAAACTCAAATTTAGAATATTTCTCAAAAAAAAATGAAAACTTTCCAAAAATAGCAGCTTTTAAGAAAATTATTAAAAATACAATATATTGATAAAAAAATTCTGAAAGAATACTCATCTATCCACTAATATTCTTTTTATACTAATTTATAAATCACAAACCCAAAACATTTGATATATAAATTAATTAGGTATAGTTAAACCAATCATAAAAAAATCATATTATTTGATTGGTTAAATATACCCAATACAAATAAAAATTACCTAAAAATATGATACTAGTTATATTTTAAAATAAACAAAATTTTCTTAAACTACTTATGATGTAAAATAGGTGGAGTATTAAATAACATGTATAGTAGCCTATAATGTAATATACTAATTGAAATAAAAACAAGGGATTTTACCGCATTGCGCAATGTTTTTATTAGAGCCAAAGGCTTCCTCGTCAGACCTCTAGACAACCTACAAGATGATTAACGTAAACATAACCAATAAAAACCAATCATTAAGAACCAAACGTATACATAATCTAGCAAAATAGAGACAAAAATAGAGACAAAAATCTTTCATTGGAGCAAACCTTCTTTGAATACGGGCGGGGAAGAGCTTAACAAGATCATCAGTGGGCATCTCAAGAAGAGTTTCGAGATCGACTCCTTTGTAGGAGAACTTCTTGAACGTTCTCTTCTTCGCAAGAGCAGCTGTGGGAACGTCTGATTCGACTTGATCAGCCTACGGATTCATACATAGGGATTTACGGCTATGATCATATTACATATAATCTAATAATTGTGTAGTCTAAGACGTAGAGGGATGGAGATGGAGAAACAAACCATTGTTTTTGGTTCGAGAAGCTCTGAAAGTAACTGCTGCTTGGGTTTTTTGTTATGGAGAACCATATAACTTGGCACCCAATATATATAGAAATATATTATGAATCTAGAGTAATCGTAGAACATTAGTTTCTTTAAGGAAACATGCATCAAAGAGCTACCAAAGATTTGATTGTTAACAAAAAAATAACAAGGATTAGAATATTTTATGAATGAAAACTTTCTTATTATTCACAAGCTTCCTTTCTGCTACAGTTTACTTAATTCTAACTAGTTAATTAGTGTCCCTATAGTTTGTTTCTTTTTAACCACGTATTTTAATTAATTTTCCACGCATTTTTGCCACATGTTTGTTTCTTTGTAATTAGTTTACAATATATTATTTCTTTTAACCATAAATTTATTTAATAATGACAAATCTATTTAGTAACTGTATATTTGTTTCCTTATGGTCATAGATTTATTTGAGTGATTTTAGTAAGTTTTCTTCCATGAGGGTTAGTTTAGTAATGTTGTTGTGAATTTATTTATAGGATAATTTGGAAAATAAAAAGGTTCCAGCCATGTGCGAGTATACTACTTAATAAACAGACCAAACTGTTGATATTTAAAAAATGCTCTGTATTATTGAAACGCATGAAGAATTGTTCTAGACTAAAACTAAAAGGAATTAGAGAAACAAAGATAAAACGTTATCAGAAAAAAACCAACGACAGTCTTATTTTGGAGCATAACACATGACTCTAAGAAGAGTGAGATCATTCACTTGAGAGGGATAAACCTGGAGGAATTGGTGGCACCAACACCAGGCCTACCATGCTTAACAGGCTTATATGAGATTGAAAACTCAGCCAAGTAATGACCAATCATCTCAGGCTTGACTTCGACTTGGTTAAATGTCTTTCCATTGTATACACCAATGATGCTTCCAATCATTTCTGGCACTATGATCATGTTCCTTAAGTGAGTTCTCACTGCTTCTGGCTTTTCACCAGCTGGTGCATCCCTTTTCTGCTCAAAAAGTCATAATGTCTAGTGTTTAGAGCCATTTGGTTGCAACTTGCAAAGTGCAAAAAGGTAAAAATGTATAAAAAAGCAAGTATGAACATATATGCACATTAATTGAGATACAAGTTACAATGACCATGAAGATACTTAGATACACAATCTGACACATGGACTCTCTCTCTTGTTGTTAACGATCAAATTAAAAAGGGACTAGTGATGGGAATAATTAGAGTTTTACTGCTTTTCGCAATTTCTTGATCAAAGCCATAGGCTTTCTCGTCAACCCTCTAGAGAACCTATCAAGACAAATTACATACAAAACCGATTAGTTTCATATATAATCAAGAGACAAAATATTAGAACACACGAGACAAAGCAGACCTTCTGCGAATACGGGAACTGAAGAGCTTGACAAGATCATCAGTAGACATGTCGAGAAGAGCATCGAGATCGACTCCTCTGAAGGCAAACTTCTTGAACGTTCTCTTTTCACGATCCCAGCCTTAGCAGCCTCATCCGCCTACATATTCCCATGACGAGAAGTTACAAATCTAAACACAAGAATACTATAAAGACACAGAGATCGAGGAGTACTAACCATTTCTTCAGATTGTTGAAACCCTAAAAATCAAGTAAGCCTAAAAATAGTGTCTGCGCAAGCAAGCGACAAACAACTTAACGTCAGCACGTAAGCACCAATATATACTTTGGAGTAACCCTACAATAATTTTCATTAGGTGCAACGAATATTCTTTTTTAATCTTTATCGGGGCCCCTTCTCCGGAAATTTGGACCTCCAAAATCAAATAAACAAACACAACTAGCTAAGTCAAAATATAAATGAGAAAAAGTAGCTAAACTATAACTGTATATAGTCTGTCAAGTTATCAACCATAGATGATTGACCGAGAGAAGCAAACCAATACGGTTTTCATGTATTCTTTACTTTTTTTTGTGGGTTTATATACTGGATTATATATTAATTACTCCTTTTTTTTTTGATCAAACTAAACTTGCATTAATTTTAAATGTGTTTACACTCCAACAAAGGAGAGTACAAAAGGGCTATTGACAGCCAAACAAACAACAACAACAACATAAGGGATAGAATGGGACAGAATGGCGACACAAATCAACAGAGGAGCCATATGAAATCGTACCACAACAACATCATAAGCTTCTTTAAAGACCGCATCTAGTGTAACCCGTAGGACAACACACACTGCACCATACGCAGAGAAGAGCATTCGATGGGAGGAAGATCCTTGCAATACCAACGAAACTTGTTCATCCAATTTACTCCATATAGGAAGAAATATTAGGAAAAAAGACTGATTCAAACGAGGGACAAGCGGGAAATTAAAACCCGCCACATCCATATTCATCGGGATAAAGATGACAATGAATTTCTCTTCTACCTGCCACCAACACCAAGAAGAGAGATACACAAACACAACACCAACATCCGGAATGAAACCCATAAGAGAACTGCATACTGCAGACGCTCGCGCCAAGGCGATATAAATGCTACTAAAGGTCACAAGGTAGAACCAAATGAGACTAAGCCCATCGGTATATCACCAGCTAAGATCATGAACCTCAATTCCAACATCACCCATACAGATAGCTGTCTAAACCATTTTACAGTAGCAGAATAAATAGTAAATAAAGAACTATGATGAGCATGAAGGACCTTACAAGGACGACTGGTATGGAGGTCGAAACACCCAAATAGAGACCTGTATATCACAGGAAAATGGAGCCAGTAGGCGAAAGAAGTGTCATCGACACACCCAAATAGATACCTGTATACCACAGGAGAAAGGAGCCCGTAGGCGAAGGAAGTGTCGCTAGCAGACACCGGGAGACCACCACCACCACTTTTCTTTGTTGCCATCCTAGATGGAGGCTTTAGAGTTAAGATATGGGTAAGAACTTGAAGAGATGGTATGAATGGCCGAAGAACAGTGATGATTCCACAAACACGAACCAAAAGATTTGGATATAAACTTTTAGAACCAAATCTTGTGGCACCAAAGAACACAAAGAAACAACACCACCACTGGCCAGATTTGGAAATCGAGTTTCCAGATTCTGAATATACGCTTGAGAGAGGGTGAATGGTGTGTTAAAGTGCAGGTGAACAACGAGGCGGAATGAAGCGTCGGGAGGATCCGGTGGTTCTGGCCGGGAGAGAGCTTGGAACGGCACCCGAGAAAACAAACACCGCGGCGAATCTGGTGGTTCGTGCGGAGTGAGAGCTTGCGCAAGAGACGACGAACACGGTTGCGGAGAGAGAGCTTCGAACGGCACCAGAGAAGGCAGAGACGGCGGCGGATCTGGAGGAGGGCGGGGTCGCAACGGAGGAGACGAGGGCCGGAGTGATGAAAGACGGGGCACCATCACCATCGGAGCCATGGGAGAGCTGCTTCAGAGTGTTGGAGGCTGGAGAACTGGATTGAACCTGAAAAGAAATCCATGGAGGAGGCCACCTAGGGAAGAGCGTCAGAGAGAGAAACCTTTAGGGCGAACTGAAGATATATTAATTACTCCTAAATCTTTAATTTCTTCTGCAATACATTTTACTGATTATTGAAAAAAAAAACATTTTACTGATTTTCTACAAACACATAACTGAGAAATTAGACTTTAGTATCAGTATATATATATATTCGTAACATTTTTACTGAAACATGTCATAAATAAGTAACTCAATCCATTAAAAAGGTATATCAAATACAAAGAAATGTGTATGTATGAAACATACAAATATAACAGAATACAAGCATATGTGTATCAAAAAGGAAAAAGAAGAATAGCTACAAGATCAAACAACAAAGATATGGTTCACTAAGGAAACCGACGATGAGATAGACAGACAGAAGTGTATGTAATATAAGATAATGGGGGTGGGACTTCATCTAGTTCAATAGGCTCAGTGAGTTCCAGGAACTTTGGAAATTCCGGCAACTTGGGAACTTCAGGCTTTGGTAGCTCTGGTTTTGGAATCTCTGGAACTTTCGGTACATCAGGTTTTGGAACCTCTGGAATGGTTGGCAACTCAGGTTTCTGAATCTCCGGCAACTTAGGAGCCTCAGGCTTTGGAATCTCCGGCATTTTTGGTAGTTCCGGCTTCTTAATCTCTGGCACCTTTGTCAACTCGGGTTTTGGAATCTCAGGCACCTTTGGTAGCTCCGGCTTAGGAATCTCTGGCACCTTTGGTAACTCAGGCTTAGGAATTTCAGGCACCTTTGGTAACTCAGGCTTTGGAATCTCTGGTACCTTTGGCATCTCGGGTTTAGGAACCTCTGGCAACTTAGGAGCCTCAAGCTTCGGAGTCTCCGGCATCTTTGGTAGTTCTTAATCTCTGGTACCTTTGGCAACTCAGGCTTTGGAACTTCAGGCACCTTTGGTAACTCGGGCTTAGGAATCTCCGGCACCTTGGTAACTCTGGCTTTGGAATCTCTGGTACCTTTGGCATCTCGGGTTAGGAACCTCTGGAAACTTAGGAGCCTCAGGCTTCGGAGTCTCCGGCATCTTTGGTAGTTCAGGCTTCTTAATCTCTGGTACCTTTGGCAACTCAGGCTTTGGAATTTCAGGCACCTTTGGCATCTCGGGCTTAGGAATCTCTGGTACCTTTGGTAACTCGGGCTTAGGAACCTCTGGTACCTTTGGAGCCTCAGTCTTCGGAGTCTCCATCAACTTAGGCACCTCAGCCTTTGGAACCTCTGGCATCTTTGGCAACTCAGGCTTAGGAATCTCCGGGAACTTAGGCAACTCAGGCTTCGGAATCTCTGGCATTTTTGGTAGCTCAGGCTTTGGGAACTCAGGTAACTTAGGCAGCTCTGGTTTAGGGAGCTCTGGCAACTTGGGAACTTCGAATTTCGGTAGCTCTGGATGAGGTAGTTCAGGCAATTTTGGTATCTCAGGTTTAGGAATCTCCTCCAGTAGCCTGCGAGCTCCGACTGAAACCGGATCAGCGAGAAATGCAATAAGACAGATGATTAGAAGTGGTGATGAGAGGAGAATAGCAAAGAGACTCTTCTTCATCCGTGCCATGTCTGCTTCCTTGACAAGTTTTGCCTTCTTTGTGTGTGCTTCTTTTGCTTTGTTGTGTTTTCTTGTTTGTTTGTTTGTGATGATGAGTTTTGGTCTCTGATGCGGATGGCTATTTAAAGGTGTTTTGAGGAAGAATAAAGATATGGTGTTGGTGGGAAAAATCTGTACAGATTTTTAAATAAAAAAAGTTCGTTTAACCTCTCTATCTGTATATCTACATTGTCATTTTCAATCTAATTGAATTTTAGGTCCTATATTGTTTACGTGTAAATGTTTAATTAAATTTTATAAACTCGAATAACCCAATCTTGAAAATAGTCATCAATTATACAAAGTTTATTAAGAAAATATTAGAAAATCAAGATTGAGGCTTGATCAATTGTATGTCTTAGAATTTTCTATTCAGTTGTGTTGATTCTGATTAGTCAAAACTAGTTCCAAGATGAATTTATTGCACGTAAATTTGGTAATTTTTGCTAGTATGAAAACGCCATTAAAAAAAAGAGGTTTAGGTGTTGGTTGGTAAACGACTTAGATCCTTTTCGTTGTGCGCAAGTTAATCGTTCGTCTGAATATAGTAAATTTTTAGGAACCATTTTTTTTACCTAAGAATGCGGTTTTAATAATTAACGTCAAATTTATCATGAGGTTAAACGGTAAGATTGGAGCTAGTGGTGGTAAGACTGTGTTAATAGCCACACATCACCCTCTATTTCTTTTTCTTCCCACACAGTTTTTTTTCCAATAAAACAAGAACTATTAGAGATCAGATAAGAGTTATAGACGATCAGTAATAGAGATAGAGATCGTTTGAAACAATGGATGAAGAGTATGATGTGATTGTTCTTGGCACTGGTCTCAAGGAGTGTATCCTTAGTGGTCTTCTCTCTGTCGATGGCCTCAAGGTATTCTTGATATCCTTGAGCTTGTTTCTGTGCATCACATTCATATAAAGATTAGTTTTTACGCTTAGCTATGGTTTTTGTTTTAGCTAGTTATGAATTTGACATGTCATATCAATAGTATGATTGACATCACATGATGTCATATCTTGTTTTGTCATACATTGTCATTAACGATGAAATAGCATGATCCAACCATAACTTTTTGACGTTGTTCAAAACCTAATTCATACGGATGTATATAGGTACTGCATATGGATAGAAACGACTATTATGGAGGAGAGTCATCCTCTCTTAACCTCACTCAGCTATGGAAGCGTTTCAGGGGAAGTGACACTCCGCAGAAAATCTTGGTGCAATCAGAGAATACAATGTCGACATGATCCCAAAGGTACTTAATTATATCAAAATACAAAAATATTTCTATGAATTTATATAAGAATCGATTAATAAAAAATATGGTTTCTTGAATTGCAGTTCATAATGGCTAATGGAACCCTTGTTCAAACCCTAATTCACACTGATGTCACCAAGTATCTTAACTTCAAAGCCGTTGATGGTAGCTTCGTCTACAAGAAGGGCAAGGTAGTAACTAAGTCTATTTTATCTTTTAAAAACAAGTTATTTACTCTGTGATTTTGATCATCCATGACAGATCTATAAAGTCCCAGCCACTGATGTGGAAGCCCTAAAATCGCCATTGATGGGTCTGTTCGAAAAACGACGTGCAAGAAAGTTCTTTATCTATGTGCAAGACTACGATGAGAAAGATCCTAAGTCTCACGAAGGACTTGACCTTAGCAAAGTCACAGCTAGAGAGATTATCTCGTATGTAGATCCTATGTTTCTTCCATTTCAAGTCATTACATCATAGTTTCTTACGTTACACGCTTTGTCGCTGTTTTTCTCTTCCCAATAGGAAATGGACTTGAAGACGATACAATCGACTTCATCGGCCATGCCTTGGCGCTTCACAATGACGATGGCTACTTGGATCAACCAGCCATGGATTTTGTTATGAGAATCAAGGTGAAGTGTTTACTTTCTTCCTCCACAAGGCAATGTTCTGATCTCAATCTCATTTTTGGTTATGTGGTAAAGCTCTACGCAGAATCTTTGGCTCGTTTCCAAGGAGGATCTCCTTACATCTACCCACTGTATGGTCTAGGAGAGTTGCCACAGGCTTTTGCGCGTTTGAGTGCTGTTTATGGTGGGACTTACATGCTAAACAAGCCTGAATGCAAGGTTACACACGGTCAATTAATTGGTGATTGTTCTTAAAAGATGGTTAGAAGTTCATGAATCTCTAACATTATGCCTAACAGGTTGAGTTTGATAGCTCCGGAAAAGCTATTGGTGTAACTTCTGCGGGAGAAACTGCTAAATGCAAGAAAGGTGTGTGTGATCCTTCTTACTTGTCTGACAAGGTAACCCTAAACCCATTTCACCTACAAAGGTTACTTGTTACGGGTCTAAGACGGTTCCCTTCTATTATAGGTTAAGAAAGTTGGGAAAGTGAATAGAGCGGTGTGTATAATGAGCCATCCTATTCCAGAAACCAACGATGCTCACTCGGTCCAAATCATTCTTCCTCAGAAGCAACTCGGCCGCAAATCAGACATGTAAGAGATCATAATCAGATAGCACATTTAATTATAGAACATTACGACTAGCTTCTACTTTGAAAAAAATGAAGATGAATCTACGAGATTCTGGATTTTGTAGGTACTTGTTCTGTTGCTCATACGCCCACAACGTTGCACCAAAAGGCAAATACATAGCTTTTGTCTCTGCAGAAGCTGAAACTGATAGTCCAGAAGAAGAGCTTAAACCTGGAATCGAATTACTTGGACCTATAGATGAGATCTTCTACCATTCTTATGACACATACGTTCCAACCAATAAGCAAGAAGAAGATAACTGCTTCATATCTGGTGTAAGTGAATATCATAGTACATCATATTATCTAATAAGTAATTTTCATCTCTGTTTTATTTTCTTGATGTTTCTTTGTTTTATTATCAGACTTATGATGCAACAACACATTTCGAGAGTACAGTCGAGGATGTACTAGAGATGTACACCAAGATCACTGGAAAGGTATAAACACTCATCACTATGTTTCTTGGTTCAGAAGTAAATACAACAGTTTGAATACTGAGTTTTTTTTCTTTTTTTTTGCAGACTCTTGATTTGTCTGTGGATTTGAGTGCTGCGAGTGCTACTGCAGAAACTTGATAGTTTTTCTTTTGTTATTTCATTCATTTTATTTGTTCCTGCTGGGATTTTTTGACTAAAATAAAATATATTTATATATTTATATTCTAAAATATGAAAACTCCATCCTAATAGTTTATATATTTACATATTTGTTATTGCATTTCAATAATTATCCATTTAGAAATTTTTAAAAATTATTGTAGTAGAATTTATTTTGGGATATCCACCAATATTATATTTTATATGTTATTTTATTATTTATTGAGATACTTTCTTAAGTAGTATCTTCCTAGTCACTATACTCCCGATATTCTCTTTTTGACTTGGGATGCAAAAACGTGTTGGTAAAGTAAACTTCACCTCCAAGAGAAATCGACTTGCAATCAATTAAAATATTATATATATATATATATATGTTGGGCAACTTTTTTTATCCAGATAATTCATCACTTATTCATTGCCCAAAATCTTCCAAAATGCCTAGAAAACGACACGAGGTGAAATTATATCTGTGTCTACGAGATGCTCTTTAACGAAGTTAATTTGAGTGATTTGTTTGTGTTTTTCTCTGTTTGTGCAGAAAGATCCTCTTCTTCTTCTTCCTCCTCCTCCTCTAGCTCGTCTCCTCGAACTAGTAACTTCCTTATATAATCCATTTTTTTTTGGATGTATCTCTCTTACGTTGCAAGAGAATAACTGGTTTAGGGTTTAGTAAATCCCTTAATCCCTTTTTTTTGCATGTGTATTATGAAATGTTTTGTTCCTTATTTGTGTAGAAAGCTCTCCATCTCGCCCTCGTGCATCATCTTCAAGCAGGCGCTCTACTAGTAGTAGTAGTGGTAAATTTCATTCTCGTCAATAGATCTCTTAGAGAGAGTAATTAAGTGTGATCGTTGTTAATGATAAAATTAATAAAATATCTCAACTAGAACTATATATTTCTATTGTAAATCTAGCAATCAAGTTTGTATGTTATGATCAAACGTTTATCAAGGAAGTCACAGTAATAGTAGTGAAACGTGCAAGTACATATGGATATTTACAAGTATTTTTTATCTTTTTTAGGTTTTTAAATTGTGTATATGTAATTTAATCTAGATGTCTTTTGTTATTGTTGGTTGTGCAGGCAGATCTTCTCCTCGCCCTCGATCAACAGCTTCACACAGCCCATCTATTCATACTGGTAACTAAATTTTCTGTTTGGGTTGTATTTCTTTGGACTGTGGAGATAGAAGTTTTAGAAGTAGTACTTCTCAAATTTTGTGTGTTTAGGCAAATGATAGCTTGCAAGTCGCGATGATTATCCTCTCTAGTTGTTTAGTTTTATTATAAATACAACGATGTCATTTTTTCCCTTGGTTCCAGTTATCAGCATGTTCGTTTTCCGCATAAGTCATTTACACATTTCAATGTGAGATTTATAGTTACCTTTTTCTTGGTTGTCCAGAAAGATCTTCTCCACGTCCTTCAAGCTACAGTTCACCTCCTAAGACTGGTAACTTATATGATTTAATTGTTTTATTATGTAATATATGGTTTTCTTGGTCGTTCATCGTTATAATTTTTTTCTCTTATTGTTTAGTTCTATTATGTAATATATGCACTTTTTAATGTGAGAATATTTGTAATGTTTTTGGTTACTGGTTGCTTAGAAAGATCTACTCCACGCACTGCAGGCTACACTCCATCTCCTCAGACTGGTAATATTTCGTAGTATGTAGCCATATCTCTCGAAAATCATTTGAGATTAGTTGCGAGAGATTATCTATTCGGTTTATCAGTTATTTTGTTTAATGAACTTTATAGGTTCTTTTAGTTCTTGTTATGTTAGCGTTTTTCTTCGTGGATTTCAGCTAGTCATGACTCCCACTCGAGCGAAAATACTAGTAACGATCATGGCTTCTTCTCGAGGGGACGTAGTAGTAGTAGTGATGATGATTATGACTTCTTCCGGAGGAGACGTAGAAGTAGTAGTGATGACGAAGGTATGCGCTTTAACTTTCCTTTCGGATGCTTTTAAACAATTTCATTTTAGATGATGGTTTGGTTACGTTCGCCTTGCTTACGGTACGTCATTTTTATTTCTTTTCAAATTAGGGATGTTTTCTGGTTTCATAGACGAAATTAAGGATGCTATAGAAAACTACCGAACCTCTAAGAAAGACCCTGTAGCAGCAGCAGCCGAAGTTGCAAGTACCAGTGGTTCTATTGCATGTGTCACTCAAGCCAAAGCTTTCCAAGATGTAAGTAATAACCACTTTATATGCATTGCATCTATCTATTCTATTAAAACATTCCTATTGATATATGTGTGGTCAAACTATTTTAATACATTATTAAAATCTCTTACTAATTATTTAAGAAAAATGTTATACAAATAAAAAGACAAACATGACTAAAAACACAAATATAAAAATTAAATTTCTAAAAAATATAAAACAAAAAATATACCCCCATAATTTAGTTGTGTATTATAACTTCAGAAACTTAGGATGCATGTGGCTTATAATATATTTGCATTAGGTTTGGTTTGTTTATTCAAAATTAACAAAAAAGCTAGACTTGGAAATGATATTTGGTTACGTTCTTCTATTATCTATTGTCGAATCTTAATATTTATTCAAAGCTTATCTTTGTGTTTTATATGTGTAGTGCCTCGACGAGAATGAAACAGACATTAATAAATGTCAGTCCTTGATGGACATGTGGTGTAAGTGCAAGAAGAGTTCCAAGCTAACCACCTAAAACCATTAATCCTTATTTGCAAGTTACCAAACAGTTCTTGAAATTTGTATTTCTTCATTACTCTGAAGAAGAACCCTCTCATGGTCTTTTATCCTTTCTGTCAATGTTTAGGATCTTGTCTTTTTCTCATTATGTCAATGTTTTTCATTTCCGGGTTTGATGTCAATAAAGAGAATACCATCAATGGCTTAAAAACTATTTAACAAATATAAAGGTCAATTAAGAATAAATGTAAAGTTTGTGTCCTTCAATGCAATTTATCCGCTTCAAAAATCTCTCCGTCGTGAACAAAACCAAAACCTCAAAAAATCTCCGCCGTAGATGATTTCCCGGCGATATCTTCCGTCGTACAAGCTTCGTTTCTCGGCTGCTCGGAGTTTTCGATCAGACGCGGCGCTCGAAGCCATATCCAACGCCCTTGAAGAGAAGTCCCAAACTTGGTGCTATACAATTACCCTTCCTTCTCCGGCGCTTTCTCAGCTCTCTTCGCTCATCTCTACCACTCTCGCCTCCGCCTCCCCTCTCTCATCTTGCCCTTCTCTTCCGTCGTACCCTTCAGTGTCAAAGATCTCTCCTTGGAAGGGTTCGAGAGGTGTTACCTCCTCGATTTCATTCCTCCTAAAGACTTTGTCGCTACAAGAGATTGCGAGTATGTTTATTAACATTTTGTGTTTAAAGTTTAGATCTTTAGAGTTTAATCTTCGATTTCTTTGTGGGGTTTTAGGATTATTTGTTTTGATCATCGAAAGTCAGCAGCTTCAAAGCTCGGCTCGGTGAAGAAGAGGTTTAAGGTTAATGTGGATGTTGACAAGAGTAGCTCAAAGGCTGTGTATGAATACTTCTCGAGTAAACTCGCATCTTCCGAGGTTAGTAAAGGATAATGTAGTAATGATTTAGTAATGACTCTTGCTTTGATTGGTATCTAATGTGAACAGTGTTATGTGCTTTAGGGGGAATCTATCAGTTTGCTAGATGATGAAGATAGAACTCGAGTTGAATCAGTTCTAGATTACATTGAAGATATTGATCTTAGACGATGGAGATTACCGGATATCAAGGCTTTCAGTTTTGGACTAAAGGAGTGGCGCTCAAAGGTTAACTGCATCACGAATCCGCACATGTACGAACAGGTTCGATGCTCTTTTCTAGGCCTGTGAGGTCGGTTAGATCGGGTTATTCGGTTCAGGTAGTTGGGTTTTTGGTTAATTCGGTTTTCGGTTAGTTTGGTTCACCCTAAATCTTAATGTTAACCCATCCGGTTCGGTTAGTTCGATTTTTGAAAAGCAAACCAAAGTTTTAGATTTTGGTTAGATTTTGTTAAAATTTCGTTTAAATTTTGGATAAATGCGGTTAGTTCGGTTATTTCTATGAGTTTGGTTCGAAATTGGTTAGTTTGGTTACTTTGTTTCGGTTTTTTGGTATGGTTGGGTTATTATAAATTTTTTTTTGAATGAAAATCAATTGCGAACCCAAAACAGGAGTTTTTTTAGAAAACCTACCGAATCGAACCAAACTTCTAAACGAACTTACCAAAAATTTTGTTCGGTTTGGTTCAAAATCGCAGGCCTAATTTGTTTCTTGAAATGTTGAGCATGTCCGTATATCATTTCTTAGTGGATCATTTTCATGTCTCTATGTTGTAGCTGTTGAGGATAAGTTCAGAGGACCTCATTGCTAATGGGAGCTCGTATTTTTCTTCCCGGCTTATCGATGCAAAGAGAGTGCTGAAGCAGAACAAAGCTTTCAAGATCAGATTGGGAAGAGGGTTTTACGGAGAATGCATGGTACACCTTTGCATCGAACTCCTCTTGTTTCAAAAAGAATCATTGATTGAGTTGAACTTTTGTTTAATGTTATAGGCAATACGCGCAGATGGTAACCATGAACTAAGCGATGAGCTAGGCAAGCTACTTAGTCTACAAAGTGCTGCAGCTGGTTTGAGGTAAATTTTTTAGTTTTCCTTATGAAGATTTGTGGATAGTTTAGTTAGTAAAGATCTCTTTTGAAAGTAGGCCAATAGGAGCTGTTACGTTCATGCAACGGAACAATCTCAAAATGTGCTTGAGAAGTACTGATGATACAACCGATACATCTGAAGTTGCTAAGGTTTTTTTTTTTCAGAACCTGAGTGTAAGCTCTTTCTGGTATAGCGATTGGCTAGACTTATATGTTTTCAATGTTTTTGGTAAAAGGCTTATGGTGGAGGTGGAACTACTTGTTCAAGCTCGTTCATCATAAGAATGGATGAATATAATGAATGGACTGCAAAGAATCCAACATGAGAGAGAACACACACTCAGTCGTCAGCGAGACCAATCTCAAAGCTCGTGTCTCTGACCTTTTCGCGCAAAGGGCTGATCAAGTTATAACTGGCTGATGAAGGAGAGAAGAACTTGAGTAGCTTTTTTTTCTCTTGAACCGGTTTTGCTACCCTTAACCGACCTTACATTTCGGTTCAGTTTTTGGTTTTTTACGGTTTGTGTTGTATTTTTATTTCGACTACTCGATGTGTTAAAACGATGTCGTTTCCTAAAGCTTCGTGTACATTTTTGTAACCGATCATTTTTTTTATCATCGTCGACGTCGAGAAGCATCACCGCCTAGAACCTTCTCTCTTTCTCTATAAATAGAAACTTTCATACCTTCTAAAACCCTAAACCCTTAATCGGACTAAGACGCATATTCATCGCACCATTTCGTATCTTCCTAACCGAATCAATCGCATCGTGAACTTCACTTCAAACCATGGCTACCGCCGCTCTCCTCCGCTCGATGCGACGCCGCGAAGTCGCTTCCACTCCTTTCTCAGCTTTCAAATGCGTAAGTCTTCACGGATCTGTGGCTCGAGTGAAAAGACTATGTGATCTGAACTTCACTTATTGCAATCTTACCTGATCTGATCAAATTTTTGTTGCAGCTTTCGCGCAGCGAGAGAAAACGTCATCGAACAGCTCTTATCATGCTCAGAATTGGAGAAGCTTCTCAAGAGCATTTAGGTATTCATTGATCTCTCCATCTATTCGCTAACACCAAGATCTCTCGCTGTGTTTCTGCTCAAAAGTTTTTCTTTCTTCTAATTGATTCAGCTCCAAGCCTGCGGGGAATGACGTCATCGGTATTGACTTGGGTACAACTAACTCCTGCGTTGCCGTTATGGAGGGGAAGGTATGAGACTGTTAATTAAATTGTATTACGGTTATATCTCGTTTAAACCGGTTAAGACCTTTTAGTTAAGAGTGTTGGTTACATTGTAACAGAATCATAACGAATAAACAGATTATCATCTTCAGTGAGCTTGAGCTCGATCCCTTTTTGTTTATGTAGAATCCGGTTATATGTGGTTTAAACCGAATATTATTAAATTGTATTACGGTTATATGTGGTTTAAACCGGTTAAGACCTTTTAGTTAGAGTGTTGGTTACATCGTAACAGAATCATAATGAATAAAACAGATTATCATCTTCAGTCAGCTTGAGCTCGATCTCTCTGGATCTAATAACTTTGTGTTTATGTAGAATCCGAAAGTCATTGAGAATGCCGAAGGCGCACGAACCACACCATCAGTTGTAGCATTCACCCCAAAGGAGAGCTTCTCGTCGGCACACCAGCCAAGCGCCAAGCTGTGACCAATCCAACGAACACACTCTTCGGAACAAAGCGTTGATCGGGAGAAAATTCGACGATCCGCAAACGCAGAAAGAGATGAAAATGGTGCCTTACAAGATCGTGCGCGCGCCTAACGGCGACGCGTGGGTTGAAGCCAACGGTCAGCAGTATTCTCCTAGTCAGGTTGGAGCGTTTGTGCTGACGAAGATGAAAGAGACGGCCGAGGCTTACTTGGGGAAGTCTGTTAAGAAGGCTGTTGTGACGGTTCCGGCTTACTTTAATGATGCTCAGAGGCAGGCTACGAAAGATGCTGGTAGAATCGCTGGTTTGGATGTGGAGAGGATTATTAACGAGCCAACGGCTGCTGCGCTTTCGTATGGTATGACTAATAAGGAGGGTTTGATTGCTGTGTTTGATCTTGGTGGTGGGACGTTTGATGTTTCTGTTTTGGAGATTTCTAATGGGGTTTTCGAGGTAAGTGGTTTTGGTTTATCAGGTTTTGTTTGAGGATTGTTCTTGTTAGGCCTGCGGTTCGGATAGTTCGGTTCGGATAGTTCGGTTTGGATAAAATTTTGCCGGATTTAACCGCATTGGTTTGGTTTTCAAAAAGTTTTATCGAAGTTTTCGATTTTACGGTTCGTTCGGTTAATTTTTTGGTTTGTTTAAATTGAATAAAATCCAAAAAGTTCAGTTAATTTTGGTTAGTTTGATTATTTCGGTTCGGATTTTGGTTAGGTAGTTCGGTTCGGAATTTGAACTTTTTTAAAGAAAACCGAACTAACCAATTATCTAGCCGGAAAATGAATTTTTTTAATCGGAAATTTCTGTTTTGCGGTTAGTTCGGTTAAACTTTTTGTTTAAATTGAATAAAATTCGAAAAAATTCGGTTATTCTGGTTCGGATTTATGATAGTTTATTTCGGTTAGTTTGGTTATTTCGATTTTGGTTAGTTCGTTCGGAATTTCAGATAATATTGGTACTGTTTGAATTTTGTCATTTTAGAAAACCGAACTAACCGATTACTTTGCCGGAAAATTGATTTTTTTTGTTACCGAACTTTCCAACCAAAATAATCGGCAAGTTTGGTTCGGTTAAAAATCTCAGCCGTAGTTATTAAAATTGATTTTCTCTTTTCAGGTGTGAAAGCCACAAATGGTGATACCTTCTTGGGAGAGAGGATTTTGATAATGCTCTGTTAGACTTCTTGGTAAATGAGTTCAAGACCAGTGAGGGTATCGACCTCGCAAAAGGACAGACTCGCTCTGCAGAGGCTTCGAGAAGCTGCTGAGAAGGCCAAGATTGAGCTATCTCAAAACTTCTCAAACCGAAATCAATCTGCCATTTATCACAGCTGATGCATCTGGAGCAAAGCATTTCAACATCACCCTAACAAGGTCAAAGTTCGAAACTCTGGTGAACAACTTGATCGAGAGGACCCGTGACCCTTGCAAGAACTGTCTCAAGGATGCTGGTATAAGTGCTAAGGAAGTTGATGAGGTTCTTCTCGTTGGAGGAATGACACGTGTTCCTAAGGTACAGAGTGTTGTGCGGAGATCTTTGGGAAGACTCCTAGCAAAGGTGTTAACCCTGATGAGGCTGTTGCTATGGGAGCTGCGCTTCAAGGTGGTATCCTCCGTGGTGATGTTAAAGAGTTGCTGCTTCTAGATGTGACGCCTCTGTCGCTTGGTATTGAAACACTTGGTGGTGTCTTTACAAGGTTGATTGGCCGAAACACAACCATCCCCACGAAGAAGAGTCAGGTATGCTTGCAAAGTCATTCCTCATTGCAATGATTCCTACATTGGTTACACTCTTATAAGTTAAGTCTCAATTTGATTCGCTGTGTCTTGAAGGTGTTTTCAACTGCAGCAGACAATCAGACACAAGTTGGGATCAAAGTGCTTCAAGGAGAGCGTGAGATGGCATCAGACAACAAGCTCTTGGAGAATTCGATCTAGTGGGCATTCCACCATCACCAAGAGGCATCCCTCAGAATAGAATCATAAACATCTCGACACGATGCGAACGGATTGTCACTGTCTCTGCCAAGGACAAGCCG
>NW_026016286.1:0-32696 GCF_020379485.1 Brassica napus | reverse complement strand
TCGATTTTATGTAAGTCAAAAACAAGTTTTCCTCATTGGAAGGTGAAAGAGTTGTTACGAAGAAACATGGTGAAACCAAAATCAAAAAGAATGGCTAGAGTTGTTTTGTCAACAACTATTTCTCACCAACCTCTCGTAAACTCTCCTATGAATACATGATATCTCTTATTGTTCAGAATCATCCCAAAATAAGAAAACAAAGTGAGAGAGAACAGAGAGATCGAAGAAGAAGGAAAAAAAAAATTCTCACAGAAAATCTTTTTTAAGAAATTACGAGTAATTTGAGTGTATTTGGATCGGGGTTGGTGAGTTGAGAGCTTGTAAAAATTTCCCGGGTGATAATAAAAGATCTGTAGCAGGTCCGGAGACGTAGGCAAGATTGGCCGAAACCCCGTAAAAATTTTGGGTGTGTGTGCTCTTTTTCCGCTCCCATAAATTCTGGTTTACCGCAAAATTTGACCGCGTATTCCTAACAACTGGTATCAGAGCTTGAGTTACGGTGATCGGTCAAATTTTTTGCGGAGTTACTATTCATGTGAACAGTAATTCATGAATAGTGAATTTTGTCGGTAAATCGGTTGTCGACGAAGTGTTCTAATACACGGTGGGTTCCAGAAACGATGGGAGGCGAAGACGGTTCGGCGCATAGTATCAGGAAATTTGACGGGTACAGATTATGCATTTTGGAATATGCAAATTGAAGATTATCTGTACGAAAAGAAGCTTCATCAACCGCTGAGCAAGAAGCCTGAGAAAATGGATCAGGATGAGTGGGAGCTCCTTGACAGAAAAGTTATGGGTGTTATAAGGTTAACACTGTCGAAAAACGTTGCTCACAACGTTGCGAAGGAGAAGACCACAGAAGGACTCATGAAAGTTCTCTCAGATATGTATGAGAAACCTTCGGCAAACAATAAGGGTTCTCATGAAGAAAACTCTTTCATTTGAAGATGGAAGAAGGTGGCCTGGTTGCCGCACATGTGAACGAGTTCAACACGATTTCAACCAGCTGTCATCAGTTGAAATCGAGTTTGACGATGAAGTGCGAGCACTGATTTTGTTGGCATATCTGCCAAATAGTTGGGAGCCAATGAGGGCAGCGGTTAGTAATTATGTGGGTACTCAAAAGCTCAAATTCAATGATGTTAGAGATCGTATCCTTGCTGAGGAAGTTTGAAGGATAGACTCTGGGGAGGCATCAACGAGCTATGCTTTCAAGGTGGAAAACAGAGGGAGAAACCCATATAGAAATAACCGGAGTAATGGCAGATCGAAGTCAAGGAATGGACGGGGTCAGTCCAAATTCAGACAACTGCAGAGTGCTGGAATTGTGGAAAGACAGGTCACATTAAGAAGAATTGTCGAGCACCACCGAAGAAGGAAGACAACACTAGAGGCGGAGCCAATGCAGTGACACGTGAAATCACTGATGCATTGGTAGTGTCTATTGATTCCCCAAGGAAAATTGAAGCTCATGATGCAACTGCAATACCACCAAAGCGTCAATCTCCTATGTCAATAGCCCAGTCGATTCATGGGTGCTTGACTCAGGAGCGTCGTTCCACACCACACCGCACCATAACATCATAGAAAATTATGTTGCGGAAAATTACGGAAAGGTATATCTTGCTGATGGATTACCTTTGGACATAGTCGGTATTGGAGATATCAACCTGAAGATGTCAGAGGAGTGTGTGGAAGATTACGAAGGTCAGAGATGTGCCAAAGTTGATGCGAAATCTGATCTCAGTAGGTCAACTTGATGATACAGGGCACGATGTTAATTTTGATGGTGGAGCCTGGAGAGTCAAAAAGGTTCCATGGTGGTGGTTAGAGGTCATATAAAGGCATTCTTTTATGACGACGAGTTATCAAGACACTGTGTGCTGTTGTCGAGAATGCCAAACAGAACAAGTGAGAAAGGAACGAAACTCATGGTGAAAATGGCGCTCTTCCGGATCTGAAGACGGTGGATCATCAGATGTGTGAAAGCTGCATCCTTGGGAAACAGAAACGAGTTAGTTTCTCTAAAGGAGAAGAAGAAAGCCAAAATCTGAGAAGTTAGAGCTGGTGCACACTGACGTGTGGGGACCCGCTCATGTTGCATCGCTGGGAGGTCATACTACTATGTGACCTTTATCGACGACTCCACAAGAAAGTGTGGGTTTATTTCATGAAGAACAAGCATGAAGTGTTTTCGATTTTCAAAATATGGAAAAATATGTGAGATTGAGACGAATCTTAAGTTGAAGTGTTTAAGGTCTGAGATAATGGTGAGAGACATCAGCGACGAGTTCAAGAGATATGTGCTGATAATGGGATCAAGATGGAGAAGAATATTCCTGGAACGCCTCAACAGATGGAATAGCGGAAAGGATGAACCGAACCTTGAATGAGTGTGCAAGGAGCATGAGATTGCACTGTGGATTGCCAAAGATGTTTTGGGCAGATGCAATCAATACCGCAGCCTTCTTAATAAACAGAGGACCGTCTGTATCATTGGATTTAAGATCCCTGAAGAAGTTTGGAGCGGAAAGAAAGTAAACCTTTCTTATCTAAAGGTGTTTGGATGCTTAGCTTATGTTCATATTGATGATGCTGTAAGAAGTAAACTTGACTTGAAGTCTAAGAAGTGTTACTTCATCGGCTATGGTAACGCGGAGTTTGGTTACCGGTTTTGGATGATGAAAATAGGAAGATCATCCGCAGCAAGAATGTTGGTTCAACGAAGAAGCGTTGTACAAGGATAAGCTAAGAGAAGGCTCGAAGAGGAAATAGCCTGGAGCTTGTTGACTTAGAAGATATATTGACACCGGAGTTGCCACAGGATACCGCAACAGAGAAGAAGAAATCTCTCAAGACGAGAGTGGTGAAGCTGAAGAAAGTGATGATTCTGAAGTGGTCTCATATACACCAGTCACGGAGTTACGACGGTCAAGCAGAATCATCCGAAAGCCAGTAAGATTTTCTCCATCGCTCAACTACATTCTGCTCACAGACAGAGGCGAGCCTGAATGTTAAGAGGAAGCTATGCAAGTTGATGAGTCGATCAAGTGGGAGCTTGCAAGAACGACGAGATGGACTCGTTGTTATCCAATCACACGTGGGAGTTAGCAGATTTGCCTAAGGAGAAAAAGGCATTGCATAACAAGTGGGTCTACCGAATAAAAGAAGAACCTGATGGGAGTAAGCGCTATAAGCGAGGCTTGTTGTGAAGGGATTCCAACAAAAAGAAGGTGTTTACTACACTGAAATATTCTCTTCTGTAGTCAAGATGGTGACCATCAGAACGGTTCTTGGGCTGGTAGCACAAGAAGATCTGCATCTTTAGCAGATGGATGTGAAGACAGCATTTCTTCACGGTGATTTGGATGAGGAAATTTATATGAAGCAACCTGAAGGCTTTGAGATCAAAGGGAAGGAAAGCTTGTTTGCAAGCTGAAAAGGAGTTTGTACGGCTTAAAACAAGATCCAAGACAGTGGTATAAATGGTTCGATAACTTATTAAAGGGTCGATTTCTTGAGGTGTGAAGCTGACCACTGTTGTTACTTCAAGAGGCTTGAAGAGTCCTACTTGATATTGCTCCTATATGTCGATGACATGCTGATAGTAGGAGCAGACTTGCAGAGATCATAGCTTGAAGACGAAACTCTCAGAAGAGTTTGCGATGAAAGACCTTGGAGAAGCAAGACAGATTCTAGGGATGAGAATCAGTAGAAGAACAAGGAAGGTCTTAAGCTATCACAAGAGGAGTATGTGAAGAAAGTCCTCAAGAGGTTAACATGGATGACACGAAGCCAGTTAGTACTCCTCTGGCAAGTCATTTTCGGTTATCCAGAGAACAGTTTCCAAAGACGGAAGACGAGATGAAATATATGGATAAAATTCATATGCTTCTGCTATTGGCAGCTTGATGTACGCGATGATATGTACAAGGCCAGACATTGCACATGCAGTGGGAGTCGTCAGCAGATTTATAAGCAATCCAGGAAAGTAACATTGGGAAGCCGTTATAGTGGGTTTTCAGATATCTAAAAGGAAATCCAAGCTTATCGCTATGTTTCACGAAGTCTAAGACGGGATTGCAGGGATATGTTGATGCTGACAATGGAGGTGACATTGACAACACGAAGAGCACAACCGGGTATGTCTACACCTTTGGCGGTACTGCAATTTGTTGGGTTTTAAAGTTACAAAAATTGTATCTCTATCAAGCTGTGAAGCTGAGTAGTGCAGTTTGTAACGGAGGCAACAAAAGAGATGTATGGCTACAGTATTTTCTAGAAGTGCTAAGCCATGACCAAGGGAAAAGTGTGTTACACTGTGATAGTAAAAGTGCCATCGATTTGGCAAAGAATCCGGTTTACCATGCTCGGACGAAGCACATACATCGTCGATATCATTTCATTAGATCAGCGTTAGAAGATGAAATGTTGGTGCTTGAGAAGATCCCAGGAAGCAAGAATCCGGCAGACATGCTGACGAAGGTCGTGCCATATGATAAGCTAAGGTTGTGTGCAACCTCAGTCGGCTTGTTGGAGTAACAAGCTGGGAAGACCTCCTACAATGATCAAGGTGTGAAGACAGATTGAATCAGTCTTCAAGTGGGAGATTGTAAGTCAAAAATCATGTTTTCATCATTGGACGGTGAAAGAGTTGTTACGTGGAGACATGGTGAATACCCAAAATCAAAAAGAATAGCTAGAGTTGTTTTGTCAACAAACTACTTCTCACCAACCTCTCGTAAACTCTCCTATAATACATGATTGTCTCTCATTGTTCAGAATCATCCCAAAACAAAAAAAAAGTGAGAGAGAATGGAGAGATCGAAGAAGAAGGAGAAAAAAAAAAATTCTCACAAAAATCTTCTTAAGAAATTACGAGTAATTTTTAGTGTATTTGGGATCGGAGTGTGAGTTGAGAGCTTGTAAAAAATTTTCGGGTTAATAATAAAAGATCTGTAACAGGTCCGGAGACATAGGCAAGATTGGCCGAACTCCGTTAACAATTTTGTGTGTGTGCTCTTTTCCCGCTTCAATATATTCTGGTTACGTAAAATTTGGCCGCGAACAATTTACATATTATGTTTAGCATTTTTCAACCTCGAACATATAAATTTTATAAAGCGTAAACAGAAGAGCTACTACAGTTATTTTATTTATTTTTAATTTTAATGTTATCTATTCTTCTCCTACTCCTTACAAACTGAAAAGACATTTTTATTTAGAGGTTTTGTTTGGATTAGTTAGACAATAAAGGAAAAAAAGGCAAGTCAAAGATACTTTTAGTTGAAATAAAATATCAAGTTAAGATTGTGTCTGGTCCATTTATTGAAAACGAATACTTGGGCCAAGGCTGGTCTGGTCCTCTGGTATTAATGGAGAAGATGAACCTAACATCAACTCTTCAGCTAGATTCCTCTTTTTATCTCTCTCGCTCTCTCTCTTTTAGATCTCTTTTCGCTCCCATATGTCTATGCTTCTGAGACGGCTCTCGAGTCTCGGACTTGGGAAACCTCATGTGTCCGTGAGATCCTCTCTTCTTCTTCACTCTAGAGGATTCTCAACTTCCTTGCTTCAAACCCCTCCTTGTAGAATCGTCTTGGCTGAGCCCTGTGGAGGGGATCTCGGAAAACTTGTGGTAATGAATTTAAATGAACTTGAGTGCAAGGATTTGGAGAAGAAGGTGCCTCTGGAGTTAGTGGATGATGAAGACTCAAAGATAATAATAGGGGCATCCGGTGGCTGGATAGCTACTCTAAAGGAAGATGGAGTGCTGCGTCTCCAAGACGATTTCAACCCTGTTGCTTCTGATACAAATCCGAAACGCATCCCACTGCCTCCTCTGGTGACTCTGCCTCATTGCCAAACCAAAATCATCACCAACGTGTCAGTGTCCTCATCTTCTCCAGAGGATGATGAGGACTGTGTCGTGGCTATCAAGTTCTTGGGACCGCAGCTCAGCTTTTGCAAACCAGCCGGTAAGAGTGGTAAACCAGAGTGGACCAACATCAAGATCGAAAACCCCTGCTTCTACTCCTCCCGTGTCATGTTTTCCAAGAAAGACAATATGTTTCGTATTCCCGGATCTGGAGGCCATCTCATCGGTTCATGGGATCCCTACAAACCCAGCAATAACCCACGTTTCAGAGGTTGCGGTTTTAAAACATGCCCAAGCTCACCAAGGCTAACAGAATCTTATGGATTTGTGCTGCAGGAGCGAGCACTTGTGGAGTCACGACCCACGGGTGAAACTTTCTTGGTCAAGCAGTACAAGAAGACAATCAAGATCACCAAGGCTGGTATTGCTAGAATGAGAACCAAAGCTTTAATGGTATTCAAGCTAGACAATGAAGGAAATGCTGTTTACACTCAAGAAATTGGAGATCTCGTCACGTTCCTTTCAATGTCTGAACCTTTCTGTGTCCCTGCTACTTCCTTTCCTGGCTTGTACCCTAACAGTGTCAAATTCCATGATTTCGACGAATCAGGTTTTGTCGGTCTGAAATCCACAAGAGTCTGGAGTAGATCTTATACATGTAGTGCCCCTTACTACATTCCACCACAAAAATTATCTAGTCTTAGATTTGGATATCGAGTCTGTTTTTCTTTTCTGTTACACCATATCTATTCTTCCAACGAATATGTTATAAACATAAATGAAAATAGCAATGGATCATCTAGCCTTTTTTACTTCACCATATTATACGTTCAGATTCTTCATAAAATTCACTTGGTAGCTTCAGTCTCGCATATTGTAAAACAAAATGTTAAAGGAGTAACACCAATCAATAATTGTTCCGCTGAAGAAGCAATCTACGGAACTCATTATCTTTCTTTGACAATTCATCAGAAAGTAATGCTACTTTCTCAACAGATTTTGATATCTAAACATAACTCGGAGAATGATGTATATTCTCTTCATGTTGTCAAAGGCATGGGGAAATGGTTTAGGAGACGAAGAAGACTAGTGGACATAAAAAAAAAAAAGACTAGTGGCAAAAGCGATGGTAAGCAAAGGGAGTCTAGTAAAAAGGAAGAGTTTGACAAGGACAAGGATCCAGAGAGAGATAGGAAGTATAAATCATCAAAATAGACAAGCTTTACTAGTTATTATGGCGGAAAATTCTTTAAAAATACACGACTAATTTTTATTGCTAATAAAATACACGAACTATTTTTGATTTCTTTTAATAATACACTAACTATTTTCGTTGTTGCCTATTAAATACACAAACTTTTGAAATTCGCAGATTTTACACATCATTTTAGACGTGTTAACTATATTTAACGGAATTGACGACGGCATTAGTGTTTAATTACACATGTTTAAATTGTGAAAAGAAAATTTCTTATATATACACAAAACTATTTTTTATTTGCTAAAAAATACACTAACTATTTTGGATCCTTATTTATACACAAACTAATTTTTGTTTTCTATTAAATACACAAACTCTTAAAATTTTCAGATTTTTCAGATGTCAACTATGTTTAGCAGAAGTGAAGACAATGTTAGTGTTTAATTGAGCATGTGGTTAAACTGGTGAAAAAAAATTCCTTAAAAATCCTCCGATAGATTATATTGTTAGCTTTCTTCTCCATTACGTTTCCATAGTGTAATTGCTTTGATGAAATTTTAAATTTTTAGATCATAGTAGAAAGAATATATGTAGAACCTAATTCATAACACTAAACTTATTTATCATAGTGTAAATTAACCTGAATCATTATTACTACTATCAAAGCGAAGAACAAGAATTAGAAATCCAACACTAAACTAATTCCAAAATCAGAAACTCTTTTAAAATACATAGTTTTCTTCGTCATTTTTTATGATATGGAAATCGACTCCACTTCGAATCGATATAAAGGAAATCAAGTAAAGAAGAAGAAAAGAAACATAGTTTGGAGAAAAAATAGGTTGAAACAGATTAGAGTGTCAAATTCGAATTGAAACTATCTCAAATTAATTTTAATTGGCTGAGGGGTGAGCGTGTTTTTCACAGTTTAAAACCACTTGTTTATTTAAAACATATCTTCACTTCTGTTAAACATAGCCGACATCGTCTAAATCGATGTGTAAAATCTGAAAATTTCAAAAGTTTGTGTATTTAATGGAAAACAAAAATTAGTTTTGTATATTAAACGGGGATCCAAAAATAGTTCGTGTATTTTATAACAACACAAAAATAGTTTGTGAGTTAAAAAAAAAATTATTTTCAAAATTTAAACACGTGTAATTAACATTAACGCCGTCGTCACTTCCGTTAAATATAGTTAACACCGTCTAAAACAATATGTAAAATCTGCGAATTTCAAAAGTTTGTGTATTAATAGATAGCAAAAATTAGTTCGTGTATTAAACGAAGATCTAAAATAGTTCGTGTATTTTATTAGCAAATAAAAATTAGCCTCTGTATTGTTAAGGAATTTTTCCCTTATTATTGGTGTCTATGATAAAAGGATAAAACTCGTAATGTCTTTGTATATAAATGGATCTTTTAATGCAGAATAGTAATGTGTTGTATATAAATGGATCTTTAATGCAGAATAATATTATTATTTGGGGAATTTTCCAAATATAATTCAAAACTTTATTTTAATGCAAAAATATACTAAAACTTGAATCAAATGCAAAAGTAACCCAAAAATCTTGTGAAATTACAACCAGTCCTCTTATGACCAAACAAAAAAAACCAAAATTCATTTTTACGAATATAAGCCCAAAAGTCTTCTGAGGTTCTTACAGAATCTTCTCATATAAGATGATCTTAAAATAATCTGGTTTATAACACTCCCCCTTTGAGCCATAACCATTTAGAGCTAGTAATATGCTTTAATGTTGCCTCATTAAAACCTTACCAGGAAAATCCAATTGGACAAAACCGTGGTGAAGGAAAAAGAGTACAACACACATTACTCCCCCTGATTTGGACATTACTGAAGTTCCTTGGACCTCTCCAATTTTCTGCAATCCGTGGGTGATGAAGATCGGCAGAATATGTTTCGTCCTCGAACATGATAGTTGGTTCTTCTTTACCATCGGCCATGCCACAATCTGATTGAACATATTGAGTCATCGACCTCAAATACACATACACGAAATCTTGGATGATGTTGCTGTGTGTATTCGTGTACCACCATGTGTAAAACATAAACTTGTCTAAAAACAAATCAACAAAACCAAATAACCCCTTGGGCTGGTTAGTATAAAATAAACCAAAATCAAAGGCTTCTTCATTGTTCTTCTTATGGACCATCAGATCAGTGTCTAAAACAAGACTTCTGCATCGTCCATCTCAGGACTAAATGGACTTCTTTATCGTCCACCTTTGGACTGAATGGATCAGTGTCCAAAACAAGTGATCTCACGCCCATGTACTAGATAATGGGTGAGACTGGTCCATATTAAATCTTGAGTACCCTTTTCTGTATATACTATTTGATGCACAAGGATTTCATTGTTAATGTACTCAAGCTGTAATCCCAAACAAACTTTGTTTTCCAAGATCTTTCATCTAAACTCTTTCTTGAGATATCAACTGTTTGGAAATTGTATCCAGAGGTTCCTAGGATATTCAGATCATATACTTTGATGATTATCAATATTGTTCTCGAGAACTTGCTGTATTCAGCTCAATACCCTCTAGTACTTTCATTATCCAGTGGACCATATAAATATGCAGTCACACATCAACTTGCTGCAAGTCTAATTTCTCTCTTATATAACCAGACTTATGAGAAATCTAAAAGTAGTTGCATCCACCACATGGTAGTATGTCTCCTCATAATCTATTACTGGTCTTGTGAGAATCCTTGTGCTACATCAGCTTTATATCTTACGATTTCTATTCCTCACAAGACCCATTTATATCCACTGGTTTTAACATCATATGGCGTCTTAATCATATGGCCAATATGTCTTTCTTCCTTAAACTATTTAACCCCACGGTTCCATTCAATCCAATCGGTTCTACGAGTGCACACTTTATATTGACGTGGGTTCATGATCCTCGCAAATATTCATGAATTCAAGTGCTACCTTGTATGCAAATAAATCATCTTATGTCGACATTCCTTATTGGTTCCATTATGTTCCAGACATGATATAATCGATTGAGATTCATTATTATCAGGACCTTTAATACTTTGCAGCTTGGGCGTCCCAAGCTACATTGTTTGGTACATGTACCTTAGAGCCGGTCGGCCTTATTCCATGCATGGGATGGTTTCCTTAGTAACCTCGGATTTGGATTTTGATTATCATTCTCTGCACCTTTCTTTTGTTCCGAGGATTCTTATCTTTTGGAACCTATTTGGTCTACCCACGTTTCATACGTTGTCTAGACTCTGTAGCAACTTGACTGTGTCTCTTCTTGGACATCAAATTTGTTGGTGCTTTACAATCTGGTTTAATATGACTTAGTCATTCTTTTTCGGGTCAGAAAATGTGTCTGGCATTTGATTAGCTAGCTTTGTAAATGTATAATCTTTGGACGTCTATTTCACATTCTTTAGTCCGAGGATCTTGTCAAGACATTGATGGTTGATTCCATTCTATTTCTTTTATCATTCTTTTACCAGCTTTATTATTTTTTTCTCCTCCTGGTCTTAAAATAATCCGTGTACCTGCATCAAATATAATCACTCATAGTTGGCTCAAAGTACTTTATTATTGTGGGAGAATCATATCCAAACATATATCCCCATCCTCCTTTTGAGGTCCCATCTTAGTTCTCTGTGGTTGAGCAATTAGTACATAGACAACACATCCAAATGTCTTATGATGGGGTATGTCTGGATCTTGACCCGTTAATAATTGTGATAGGGGATATTCATGCTCACTAAATGGCCTGATGTGTATTAACTTAGGTGCATGTAAATTTCGTGTGGCCCAAGATGTGAATGGGAGTTTTGACCTCATAAGTTATGGTCTATCAATCAGCTATTTGCGTTTTAAAAGATTTCGGCCAAACCGTTCTTGGTATGGACATGTATCACAGAATTGTCCACACTTACCCCCATGGACATACCATAATCATTTAAACGGCTGGGACATGTATTCACTAGTATTATCTAGACATATAGTCTTTATTTATGAAAAGGGGCTCGTAGCCGTTTTACTGGTGATGGCCTAATGAGTTTCTCTTGTGTACATGCTACACACGTGAGATTCTTTGGGATAACTCTCTTATCTTTAAATGTGTGCCTTTTGAATATCAATTTTCGCAGGCTATTAGCCTCTATCATACTGATCTATGCATAGTCTAGGTCAGTAGAGAATGCATGTATAGTCTTTAGGATTTATTATGGCCTTGGGCGGTTTTATACATATATCTGAAAGAAGAATTTGTTTCCTTCGCCCATTGTTTCAATATGGAAACCATTCATTCTTATATCACTCAATCAATTCAAGGCTGATTTTAGAAATACTAGAATATAGATTTCAAGCATGAATTTCAATGAATCAGTTTCAAGGCTAATTTTAGCAATACTAGAATATAGATTTCAAGAATGAATTTCAATGAATCAGTTTCAAGGTTGATTGGTATTTAGCATAAACCATGTGTAAATAATTATCTAGTATCCGAATTTATCAAACCTCAAAAATAGATTAATCAGATCAATCGATTTAATCGAACTTAGCATACAATCTTAAACCTCAAGACATTAGATTTTATCATAAAACTATCAACCTAGCATACGGATTCTCAATTCTCAAAGACATCCAAATCAGATCAATATAACCTATCATACACACTATTTAGGGTTTCTATTTAAAACATATCAGATTACAAAACTATCAATCCTAGCAGATGATATTAAACCTCAAGAATCATGCAATCATATCATTCGGATTTTAAACAAGTAAACCTCAATCAATCTATCAACCTATCGGATTATATAAGCAAAGCAAGCTAGCAACCTATCGGATTCAATTAATGTTTTAACAGGCTGGTCGGTATAAACAATTTTAAATCAGATGAACAATTAACCAAGCATGATGAAAAAAAAAATCTATCAATTTAACGGTCAAACAATTCTAGCAATATAGCATCAGATTCAATCAGATTTAAAACCTCAATGATCAAAACCGAAAACAGTTTTGATTTCAAAATATTCGATTAGGGTTTAATATGTGATTGATAATTATAGTATAATTACCCTGATACTTATATTATTTAGGGTTTATAGATATAGGGTTAGGGTTTATCGGATTTTAACTTGTAAAAACCGATTTGGGGTTTTAATCATGTAGGAAACATGATTTAGGGTTTGGAGTATCGAACTTTTAGAGCTTCGATTTACTCAATTAGGATTTTTGATATATTACCCTATCGTTTTGATTCATAAAGGTTAGGGTTTTAGGGTTTCATTCTTTATCAATCAATCCAATTCGATTATAGGTTCTTAGGTTTCGAATTACCTTTTAACCTTAGATGATTGTTGAATCAGACCACCAAAGGAGTTGAGCTGCGAGCTGGACACGAATGGGACGCCAGCTGGAATGGATCGAGTCGCTTCTATCGGGTCGCGGACGTCCTTTGTTGCTTGATCGGGAACGTCTTGATCGTCGGACGCGAGCTGTCTGATGCTGTCGAGAACAAGGAAGAGGTCGCGTGCTGGAGCTGCTCTCGGATCGCGAACGTCTGAGCTAGGATCAGGAACGCCTTGGGCTGAAAACTGATCGGGGACGCGAGCTGAAACAGATGCGGGAACAAGAGACGCGATCGGGGTTTACGGTTCGTCGGATCGCCGGCTAGGGTTAGGGTTTTAGGGTTTTTCGATTTGGGTATTAGCTTAGGAATTTAGAGTTTCGTGCTGATAACGTGTTATAAAAGTAATGGAAAGTCTATCTTTATTCATACATAGAGGTTCCTTATATAGGAGATTACACCGTCATAGATAAATGGAAATATTACAAATCATAATTTCTTGGTTATGAGTCATCACAATCTGGTTCATAACAGTCACCTTTAATTGATTTAATTTTTATTTCAAGATTAAAATTAAAACTTTTTACTCAACTAAACTATAATACTTTAGGAGAAATTCCCTAACATAAAACTAAAAAGTTTTTGTCACAATATAGATCTTAAAAAATAAAAATGACCAAAATAAACTTAAATGTTTTATCATATACACTTATACCCCTATGGTTAATTAATCTAGATATTAGGGTTTAAAGTTAAAGAGTGGGGTTAGGGTTTAGGGTTTAGGGTTTAGGGTTTGGGGTTAAGGTTAAGGTTTAGGGTTAGAGTTTAGGGTTTAAGGTTTAAGGTTTAGGGATCAGGGTTTAGAGTTGAGAAGTGGATTTTAAAGATATGATTTCAAATTTAAAAATTAAAAAAAAAAAATTCAAAATAAAAAATGCTATTTTAGTCATTTTAGTTTTGAGATCTATTTTTGTGAAAAACTTAAAAAAAAAATTATTTGAAAGAATTACCCATACTATTATTTTCTTGTTCCAGAACACTCCTAGTCCTAGCGTTCTCATGGATAATGATGATCTAGTAGTAGCTGTGAGTACGCCGATGTCACCAAACAAAACATAAACTAAAAGAAAGAAAAGAAATATGCGCATCCAAAAAATCGAACCCTAGTCAGTACCGTGGAGGGTACTATGATACCACTACACCAGATGCGCATTTTGTTTAATGCTCCTTGCTAATAATAACTTCTACTACGTAGAATCTTTCTTGTAAAGCCTATGATGGATGATGATGATTCACAACCAATCTTTTGATTGTGAACTCTCTTCACCGCTCCGCTGCATCTCCCAAAGACTACTCCATAAGACACAAAATATCAATACATGTCATAGCCTATGTCAAAGCAGTAGCTTCTACATCTAAACTTTGTACATAAGTCATAACTGATTACAAATCTTCGTAGCAAGCCTTAGCTCCATATACACTTCATTATCCTCGGACAGTCTTTCAGAATCCAACCACAAATACCACAAGCATTAGAATCTACTCTCCTAATAGCATGTGTTATACTTACAGTTTGAAGGGTCCATAAGATGATGATTTTTGAAGGGTCCATAAGATGATGATTTTCCAACTGACTTGGAGTCGTGGACTCATCTTCCAGAATTTCACATCTTCTATATATTAATTAACCGAGGATCATTAAAAAAGTTGTAACCTTAAGTTTGTACTAATTAAAAATAGACCATGTTAGGTGTCACTTAATTAAAATGTCAATTTAGCTTACGTAATAACTTAAGAATCAATTGAAAAAATGTTAGTCTAAATTCAATTTGTAGGAAACATTATATTAACCCAAAATATAAGAAAAGTGTATGCTTTCCTTAAACAAAAGCTACAGAATTACCTAGTATTATTAACATATATATGTCAACTAATGACTATGAATAATAAAGATTTGATAACAATTTTTGCATTCTTCGCCATTTTTGTTAATTTTATATATTAAAAAAAATAAACACTCACATTAACCATATAATAAAAAAATAGATTTTTTCTTATATGTTATATTTAAAATTTTAAAAAATGACTTTAAATTACAAAAATTTAGGAAACCTCGTATGTTATATTTTATTTTATTTAAAATGACTAAATTAAAAAATGAGAAAACTATATATGTTATATTTTCTTATATGTTAGATTTTTTCTTATGTTATATTTTGAATTTTTTTAAAACGACTTTAAATTACAAAAATGTAAGTTTTTCTTAAGCATACGACTAAAAGTATTAAATGACATGTATTAATTCGATGGTTGATCTGAAACCTTTCAAAACCATAGGGAAGATAAAAGTCAAAATAATTCAACTGTGGAAAACAATATTGTTCACTTTTTTAAGAATGTGTTCGGTGGGGAAAAACAATAGATTTTTATGTCATAATTTGTTTAATGTCTAATCCGATCAACTCATGATATATTAATTATAGTTTAGTTCCACAAAAATTGATCCAGTCCATCAGAAGGCAATTATATAATAACAATAAAAAATATTGTATATGTATAAATAAAATGACCAAATATATATAAAAACTTTCGATAATATATACAAATAAATCCACCCTGCATTGCACAGATCTTATCCTAGTTGTTTACATACTATTCAAGCCTTTACTGTTATGTAACTATACAACATCACAATTTTTAATACAAACTAGATTTTGACCCGCGCGCGGTTGGGCGCAGGTGTTTGTTTCATTTTTTATACATAAATTATTGTTATAATATAAGTGGTTGTGGAAGCACCGTAGCCTACTGGTTAAAGTTTAAAGGCTTCTACATCCAGATCTGGGGTTCGAATCCCAGATTATGCAATTTATTGCAGATTACAGGAAATCCAGGTTTCAAGTCCCGGAGAGAGCGATTTATTAAACAATTATGCAGACTACAGAAGAAAGACTTACAAGGGATCTTCAACATGGTGCAAGTAAATCTGGCCAGGCGTGGATCTTCATAGGACAGCTCAGGTGATGCAGTTAGGCGTAGGTCTTCATAAGGCAAGTAGTATTGTCGGTTGTCGAATCGTCTATGTAATTTTTTTCATATTATAATTGTAAGATCATATAATAAATCCTACTTAACATAGAAAAAAAAAATATAAGTGGTATATATTTTAACATTGATCATATACTTAAATGTTTATATAACTATTTCAAATACAATAATTTTATAATTTATATATTAGAATTAATCAATTGGTAAAACTGTATGTATTAGTCACTTCTTATAAAATTATCTTATTGTATTTGCATTTAGTTAGTACGAAAATTTATATATTCATGAGAAAACTTATTTTAAAATAATTTTGTATTAATTTATGCTAAATTATGACCCCTCTTTTAAAGCTGGATTTCTTTTTACTAAATTTTTATGATTATTCATTTCAGATAATATATTATTGTATATACAAAAGTATAAGATATGTTAATTTTTGGCATATATTATATAGTTTGCTATTTTAAGCCGTTTTATCATCATATTATATTTTAAAAATAAACTAGATCTCGATCCACGCAACCGCGCGGGTTTTTTTCATTTATTTTATATAAATATTTTGTTCAATTCTAAATTGGTATATATTATAATATGTGTCTATAAATTTTTAAAACATAATAAGTTTATGGTATATTTTTTTCATTGAATAGATTGTTTTAAACTTTCACATGTATTTGTATCTTCTTATATGTATATATTTTCGGATTATTATTTCATTATTAAAATTGTAATATATATATAAATATTAGTAAAATATTGTCTTATTGTCATATTCAAAAATATTGTAACATTTCACAAATTTAGAAAAAAATTTAAAAATTAAAATTTTGCTTCATAGATTTATATTATTGAGTAAATAATTAAACATTTAGTATTTTTTTAATTTTAAAATAAACTTTATAGTTTAAATTTGTTTTCATTGGTTTAAGGTAGTAAAAATTAATCATTGTTAGATAATATGATTTGTTATTTAAAAAAAAAATCTTTATAATTTTAAAAGTTAACATCGACAAATATTTAAATATTTAACATATGGAGGTATAGTATTATAACATTAAATTATATCTATATAATATATTATCTATAAATCCAATGGATCATTTATTCTTTAAATTAAATTATTGATAGCCCAATAAAAATTTTTGGAATGCCCAATATTTTAAATGATAAAATTAGAAATTAAATATAACATGACTTTCTAGGAACATGTCCATTAGGTCCATTTTTTAAAAAATCACACATGAATCAAGGTTGTGACTCTGTTTTAATATATAACTAGATTTTGACCCGCGCTTTCAAAGCGGGGGGTTTTTTTTTCAAAGGTCAAAATTTAGTAAATGTCATATTTCATATATTTGTGTTTTATTTATAAAAGACTTAAACTTTTTATCTTTCTTTATCATGTTTCATTTTAAATGACTATTTATGTTTAAAAATTAAGCTTTTATTTTTAATGAATTAAGTTGGTATAAACTCTGATAATTAATTTTATTATGTGGTTAATATTTTTAATAAAAATATTATATACTTTTAATAAAGATTTATACTTTCCAATGAAAAAATCAATTTTTTTTATGAATGCTTAAATTATATTAAGAAAATAAATAATAATAAGAATGGTTGAAAAAAATTATTTGAACTTGGACTCAATGGCTTAAAGGAAAAAAAAAATGTGAGATTTGGATCTGATTTATTAATCGGCCCAAATGGCCCAAGAGAGATCTGTGTGGACAGTGGGGGCTGGATCCGAAAAAATGGCCCGATATAGATGTGTTATTAATATACTTGATTGCCCTTATGAAACATGCAATATTAGTAAAGAAATAGCAGACTAAGGTAAAAGGAGAAATAGAATTCTGCTTTAATAGTATAGATTTATATTTATGAAAATAAACTTATAAATTTATCAATTGATATACTTTTACCATATTTATTAAGTATAATAATTGTACATGATAATGACTATAAAGTAGATATAATAGGATATAATTTATTTATTTTTCATTTTATAAACGATAACTTAAACACATAAGTTAAGTTATTGTTAAAATATTTTTCACAGATTTATTAGAATTTTTAAAATATAATATATAAATATGTGTATATTTAAAATAAAAATATATATGATTAAAGTAGTTACAAAGATTTTATATATTAGCTTGAAAGAAAACATGTTAATTTTTATTCATCTATTATATAGTTGCTAATGTTAACTCATCTTACCAACATATTAGATTTTATTTTTGAACATAATATTCTATACTTATGAAAATAAAATATTATAATATATAAATTTATAAATTTAATATAATTTTATTATATTTAGCTCAATATAATAATTCTTTTAATATGATTGATTATGATTTATTATAGATAAAATATTATAGAATTTTTCATTTTTCATTTGATAAACGATAACTTAATATATTAATGTATAATAATTTTTCAAACTAATTTCAAAATTAGTGAAAATATTTAAATATAATTTCGAAAATGAAGATCTTGTACAAATTTTTAAAACAGATTTGTTAGAATTTTAAAATAAATATATTTATATTAAAATGAAAAGATATCAAAAGATATTATGATTAAAATATTTAAAGATCTTATGTATATTTAGTCTTAATAAAATACATTTAATAAGATTTCTAAGTGATGGTCCAAATTAAAAAAATCACACATGAAAAAAGTCATGAGTTTTATTTTAATATAAATATATATAGATAAGACTAAGATCAAAGATTATCAAAAGTACAGTAGACGTAGTAGTTCTGTAATTATTTTGTTCAATTCTTTTTTTATTTACATTACTAAGACCATATATCTAGGTAGTTAATTTTTTGAAAAAATCTGAATCGGTAAAAGTTGAAATCGTATTAACTTTTAAAGAAGTTGTGATGTATACAATCATTTACAAATATAAAAACCTGAGCCTCTCGAGGTGAAGGGAGCTAACAATCAATTAATTCTTCTCTAATCAAATCTGTAATAAGCTAAAATAAACTCAACTACTCACGAAATTAAATACACTGAATCAACAAATGGGTAACAAACAAAACCTTAACTACGTTAGAAGTTTCATATCAAAAGGGATATCAAGGAGATATCTCTTCCATGGAGGAGGATCTTTTCTGTGGAAAGTAACATCAACATCTTTCACCTTCAACCACTCTTTACCATGATTACTTTGGACCCCACAATCGTCTGACAGAACCGTACTCGTTGAAACCATCTCCAACCGCCACTTACTGCCAAAGAAAAAAAGAAACATATGTTCCTTGTCATCTCCTGTGTCTATATCAACCGATGGAAAAATCTCCCACTGACCCCTTCTTGAAAGATCTTCTACAGGATCATAATCTGGAGGGACTTGCTTTTGAATCTCTTCTTTACTATTGAGCAATAGCATAAGTCTGAGAAAGTGGATCTAGGTTTCTTTTGGGACCTACCATAGCCTCCAAAGACCTGCCAGAACAATGGCATCTGGTTTTGTTTTCTCAAGCTGTAGTCACAGGCCAGCCGTCGTATTCTGAAAGTTCTGATCCGTCCGTCCCAACCACCTGTGACAATGACCATACCCCAAGCTAGAGAGCTATTCGTTGCTCTCTGGTATGAGGACTTGAGAAACTTGTAGTGTGATGCACTCATTGTGGACGAGGAAAGAGGATTTGCAGGTAAGTTCCTCTGGCCACGTCGCGCTTCCTTTGGGGATTGATCCAGGGACAAATCCTTCATAAGATAAGCAAGAGGGTGAAGAAAACGGGAGAGTTGCGTTGTGATCTAAGAATCCACACCAGGTTGCTGCAACGGATGCATTGGTGGAGAAACGTTCAAAAGATCTAATCTTTTTGGTTTGGGAAGAAGAAGAATCTGATTCCTCTCCATTGCTCCATATATATATATTGGAGTCCTCACAAGCTGACACAATGTGCTTCCCATCAGACGTGAGAGACACTGACGTGAGGCTTCTCGTCTTGCAAACACCTAAACAGAGATTAATTTAGTATCAATGATAGAAATATTCAAAAGAACATGAAAGATCAAGGTACATAAGATGCAACATCCTTTGTATTTCTGACAACATCTCTGCCTTGGAGAATTCTGACTTTGGAATCAGCGGAAACAACCAGGACTTTGCTCTGATCTTGTGGTAAGAACTGAGATCACACAATGTAAAGAGAAAGTAAGCAAATCATCAAGATTAGGGGAAACAAAGAGAGTATATTACCTGAAAGCCTGTTATACGTTTATTAGAAGACTTCTTTTTGCTAAGCAAATGTATCTGAGAGTCCAATTCTAAATAGTCTCCAGACATGTAAAAGAATCTGCAGCCTCCACTCAGAGAACCAATGATTCCTCCCTTTCCATCCGGACGATATAACACACTGCGGATATAATGTCTTTGAGATCAACCCAATCAACAACATTGCAACCAGAAACGTTCCAGATTCGAACTTTCCCATCAACTGAACCACTCATGAAGTAGTTCTCATTCACCGGGTCGAACTGAACAGACGTCACTGCAAAAGAAAAAGAAGACGATAATGTCAGATCAATGTAGTAATTAACTGAGATTCTGTATTCACCAAGAAGAAGAAGCATACCATAACTATTGTGAGTGAAAACTCCAAGACAATCGTTGCAACCAACTTGCCATAGACGAACAGTTTTATCCATTGACGCCGAGAGAAGATACTACAGTAACAAAATGCCTCAGTTTCTTTAATTAATAATAAAAGATAAATGCAAAGTGTTTTTGAAAGCTTACGTTATCCATTGACCATGAGATGTCCAAGACTTCACCAGTGTGGCCGCGGAACTCATGTAAGGGTTTCTCCATTATCCGGAAAGCTTTAGGAGGGAAGACGACGCAGGCTGAATCAGATGTTCTCTTGAAACTTTCTGTCGTCTTGTTTGGTTTCTCTTCATCTAACAAGACCGGTTTCAACTGGGAATGATCATTTACCTCAAAGTACATACAGTAGGGTTAAGGCAATCTCTTGGTGGTCTAGATCTCTTATCCTCGATGACTTTCCAGACGCGCACAATCCCATCTTCACCAGAGCTTGCGAGATACTTCCCATCGCCGCTAAACTTCATGGCCGAGATGGAACCGTTGTGAGCTTTAATGTCTTGGCTTTGATAAAGAGCTGAGAGCTCTTTGGTCTGTTTCCTACAATGCTTGACCTTAACTCTTGAAAGCACATGGCCGTAGCTAGAAGAAGAAGCTCTGATCTTGTATAATCCGCGGAACATCCAAAAGAGCGCAGCCTGGTGAACCATCCCTTCTTGATATTGCCTGCTTCTCTGTTTCCTTCAATGGACAACATCTGGAACTAGAAGATGATGCCGTTGAAGAGCTCTCCCATCTCGTTACATCGCATCCATCCACATTCAGAGACAACAACTCTCGGAAACTTCCACTAGGCTTGAAGCAGAGGAAGATACCTGACTAGAGAAGAGCTGAATCCTCCAGATATCTGCTCAGCTTCAACACAGTTCTCTGAAGCTCCATCAGACTCAAACTTGATAGGTTGAGCAAGATCTTCCATCCACTGCAAGAACTTCCTCCGCCGCTCCACAACACTTGCAGGTGAATCATTCCATACATCGAAGTCGGATGCCGTCATCATCTCTTCTTCCTTGGCATAAAAAAACTGCAAATCTTCCTCTTGAGACGAGTAATCCATGAAGTATTCTCCTTAACCGTTGTTCAATCCTCAACTGCCTGTTTTGCTTCCAACCAAGTAAACCTGCAATGGTTTTTATATACACACAAATTTAGAAATAAAATAATAAAGAAAAGAAGTTTATAAAATAAGCAATCACAGAGTTCGAGAGAAAATGAGTTGAGAAATAAATCAAAAGAGCGAAAACAACAAACTCAATCCAAAACCCATTGAATCTAGTCCTCTCCTCTCTCTCTCTTTCTCTCTCTTAGGCATTTCAACAAACAGCTTACGTGGTCAAACCACAAAACCATCAAAAGAACGAGTTTTTAAAAGCACACAGAGAAGTTGAATAAGCAGTAGAAGTAAGTGAAAGATCTCATTTTTAGATCCTAAGAAACAAATCCACAACGAGAAAAATGCGTCAGCACGAGCTTCATCGATCAAAGCAGCTAAAAAAGATTAAAAAATTGCGTACGTGGGTTGGTTCGTCTTCACTTGGTTACTTCGAAACTGGAACAAACACACTCCGAAGAAGAAGCGATGGTAGACATAAAGACCATGTGAAGTATTTCTATGGTGATCGGTGAAGAGACCAGAACAGAGAGAGAAAGAGAAAACGTACAATTATATTTATTTATTTATTTATTTATTTATGTGAAGGAAGGATCAAAGGTTTTTATTGACTATGCGAAGAAAAGAGACAGTAAGGAAGAAGATGGATTTGTCCGAAGAAGGGAAAAGAGTTTTCGAGAGAGAGACACGAATCTTTGTGTGTGACCGTTTGATTTTGATTTGCCTTTATTTAACTTCTCTGTCTTTTTCGTACCGTTAATTATTCGTTAGTTAATCTGTTAACCCACACGGGCATATTTTGTAGTAATAATAGTAATATATTGACATCACGTTTATTTTACGTGTTTGGGGTAATAAATTTGTTACCGAATCATTCAGATTCGAAAACAGATTACAATCGGACACGCTAGGTCAGGTGGGTTTAAGCATAAGCATTGGTTGAAACTCGATAAGAGGAGAGTTTATACAATGTCTCAGCATAAAAAAAAAAAACATATTTTCAATCTTAAAGTTATTTGAGCCGAAAACTTAAACACCTCCTAATTATCAAAAACATAAATTACTAGCTAGAAGGGAGGAAGTAATATACTTCCTCATAGCAACTTCATTGAAAGTTTTTCTAATGCAAGTACTTTACACAAAAAAGTAATAATATAAAGATAAATAAGTACTCAAATGTTCATAAATATACTTCAATAAAATATTTTTGGTCAGAATTCTCAATATTGAGGTACTCATTCATTTTCTTATAATTATTTCTTTCAAATTTTGGTGAGATACCTATAAAAGAGTATTTGACAAAAGCAATTGTACTCCTAACACCCCCAAAGATACCTTATTTGCAATTCATACCCTAAATCCTCCCATTTTCTTCTTCCCATCACTACCATTCCCCCCATTTGTATGGTATCCCACTCTATAAATATTGAGCTAATTAACTCATTTGACAACACATATATTTTATTATATTAAAAATGTATTAATATATTATAATTTAATATATGATTAATTAAATAATAATAAATTAAGTAAAAATTATTGATTATTTAAAAGGATAAAATAAAGATTATATATGTAAAATCACACTGAAAATAAAAACTATATTCTTTTGAACTAAAAATAATATCACTTATTCACATTAAAACAACACGTTTATTTATTACTTATGTACTGTAGTTAGTTTTGTTTTAATGTTTTACACTAATGTTTCAAATATATAGTTTTAACTAGTATTTTTGAAAGATCACTGTTACGAATTTAAAATATTTTTTTCACATTTCTATTCATTTCTTATCGATTAATTAAACTTATTAACATATATATATATATGTATATGTATATATATATATGTGTGTGTATGTATATATATTTATAATAATTAATATAAAATAATATATTTCGAATCATTTTAATATATTTTAACCTGAAACTATAAAGAATCTGTTTTTGAATTGGTTTTTCAAAAAAAAAAGGTTTATATTGACTGAAATTTGAAGTTGTTTTTATATGTAAAGATTATCTATAACTAAATACAACAAAGTTGTATGCGATACAAAAAAAAAGGATAATGATGATATATGTATTGTTCTTAACTATTTTTTGTTGTCAACATATTGTTCTTAACTTTAGTCGTATTCATCTGCACTCGACTTTTTTTTTGGTTGAAATCGACTTTTTTTCTTATTTCTTTACACCGGCAAGGATTACTGAGGGGGAGATACAAATCATCAAATAATTACATTTGTCTTCTGATGTTTATTTTCTATCAGCCTCGTCTTCTGATTTTACTTTCAATCAAATAATAATATCAGTTGCGTTCAAAATAATAATAACTAGATGATAGTCTGTACCTTGTGTGAATAATATATATCCAAACAATTCTAATTTTAACATATTTTTATTCATTTAAGTTATTTAATTAATTTCAAATATTAATCAGAAAATATAATTTGTCTTTTTATTACAATGAAACTTTAGGTAATAATTATCATGAATATAAATAAAATATTTATTAAATAATCACTAAAATTATTCAAAAACTAACAATTTAAATTTTATTTATTAAAACTAATGATTTAACCTAAAATCATGGAATGTGACAAATAAGTTTCTAAAAATTAATAAAATATGACAAAATGTAAATAACATGACAACTAAAAAAATAACATAAAATTTTGGAGAATATAAAAACTAACAATTCAAGGTTTTATTTATTAAAACTAATGACTCAATCTAACATCATGGAATATATAACAAATAAACTTCTAAAAATAATAAAAACATGACAAATAAGTAAAATAATATGATAAATAAACAAAATAACCAAAAATTATGAAGAACAAGACAAGTAAACAAAAAAAATCATAATAATAGATATATGTTAATAAATAATAATAATAATAATAATATTTTTTATGCGTAGATGTCTCTTTAATTTTGTAGTTAAAAAACATTGTGGTACATGCTTTGTTGGAGCCACATACCTGCATGATGACTACGCGGCATGTTCCTGTTCGCTTTCCTTTGATCAGATTCGAACTGTAGTCCTTTGATCTTAATATGTCACATTAACTACTTAAACTCCAGTTGTTTGATCCCTTAATAATTCGCTTTATAGTATATATTCTTTTTCACATCTTTTATTTTTATCGGGCTTTAATACTCTCTGATTGCTTGGCAGCGCACATGGAATATTTGTTACTCTTCAGGTCGTAATCATAGAAATTTAAGATTAAAATAAATGGTATACAATAGAGTTTTGGTCACGGTTTAATTATAAATCTTATTTTATTATTAAATTTTACAACACTGGTCGCTGTAATTTTTTTTTTTTTTTTTTTTTTTTTGTAATCCAGGGTTCCCCGCTTCGCGGATCAATCCCTGGACCCGGTCAGGCAGCAGGCCAGCTTCACCCGGAAGGTTTTTCCCTGAGCCCGGATGGTTGCTGTAATTTTAGGTTGATCTTAACTTAACTTAAACCAGCAAAGATCATAGTCTTTTTAGAACCAAAAGCCGACAAGGATTGAAATTCTTCCAAATCCATAAAAACACAAAGAATATGGAAGAGATACTTAGACTTCAATTCTGCAATTTCGTGACGGCACCGATATTCAGTGGCGGAGCTATCGCTTGGTGGGGATTGTCATATAATCCATACTAGACCTGAAGCGCGGGTATGAATTTCGGTTTATGGTTATTTATTTAACTAAATGATGTATTGTAATATTTGATGTATTATATTCACCAAGTAAATAATTTTTTTTGTATCTTAAACCATCTGTTTATGATGAATATTCGATATCATATACAAAATTGAACAAATAGATGTAATTAGAGAATTGTAGACGATATATAAAAACAATGGTTATTAATGTAAAATATGAAAAAATATTATATCATGACTTAGTATGGCATAAAAGATTATAAATTAGTTATACATGTTAAAAAAAATAAAATGATTTTTAAACTTCTATGAAAAGTTTAACATATAAAAAAGGGTGATGAATTAGTCATCAAATTGTAAATAATTTCATACTTTGTTAATAATAAATTATTTATAGTCTTTGTTTTTCGTCAAGATAATTATTAAATATCCGTAACATTAATATGTTAAAATGTCATATTATGAAAGCCCATGTTATAACGTTTTTTCCGGGAAGTGTAACAAAAAAAATTACCTTTAACTCTTCGTTTGTTTAAGTTCTGTGTCGGTAAAAGATTAAAAAAAATCTCTCTATCTTTTCAATGTTTAATTTGAAGCTTATTATGCGAAAATCATACGCAAATATAGGCAATTGGTTGGAATCTCTATATCTTTAATTTTTATAAATTTTAAATTTATTGTTTCCTCTTCTGCAAGCAAATCAATTACCGAAGTAATAGATCAATTGGTTGGAATCAAATCTATTCTTATAATTAGTGTAATTATGATTACAGTTTCTATATTTAATAGGTACATTAAAGATACGACTTTGAAGATATTCGGTTTTGATTAATAGAAGATATTGGATTATGAGTTTGTATTTATTGATTTGTTTTTTTTATAAAGCTTAGAAAATCAGTGGGATGATTGGTTGGTTGATACATCATATAAGAAAACGAAAATTATAGGTGGTTTGACTATTGTACATCGATCGATGCATGATGTAAGTTGACTATATAAAAGTTGAGCATGATCATTTCAAACTAAAGTATAGGTAGGTTATATGCATTTGTTATATTGTAGTTAATATATTTTAAATATTACATAAGTCAAGTGATTCACGTTTTCGTAAAAATAAAATTCAAGTTCATTATTGGGTCGTACTCGTCCGTAATAAGCTACGTTAAATATGATGTATTTTAGGTTCATTTAATGACATTAAGTTTAAATTTCATTAAGAAAAACTCATTAATTTAACTGGAAAAGACAAGCATTAAAATAGGTAGGTTCATTTAATGACATTAAATTTAAATTTAATTAAGGAAAACTCATTAATTTAACTAGAAAAGACAAGCATTAAAATATGTAGTTTATTTAATTCTCAGTGGCATAGAGAAGTGTAAATAAGTTAGAAAACTTAGAGATATTTTTAATGGGTATTCTCTTTTAATAATATAGATGAATTTGTATCAAATAATAACTTCTTGTATTTTACAGAACAGTTACTGAAAATTAATTTATTGGCCTGTATAACATATGTTTATTATGCATTTAACCCCCCGTAAAAAGTTGAGCAGGCTCCGCTACTGCCGATAATCGCAATTTCAAGAGAAGAACTGAACAAACTCCAACTTACATGTTGATCCATCCTATAGGATACTATTTACTAGGATAACATCCTATAGGCCGACAAGATTGAAACGAATTGTACTACAGATTAACCAAAATATATTTAAGTTTTCAAATAAGGTTTTCTTTTTATTAAATAAAAGATTATAGTAATATCATCAACATGATTGGCTACTGAAGGCCGTCATGGCTGAGCAAAGCATGCATGTCTTCATGTTTAAGCAAAAGCAAACAAGTAGAAATGAGTATTAACGCCATAATTAATAATACTGTGATAAATACTACCTATATAGTTTTCTTTTTATTTGGAAACGTACTACCTATATAGTTGCAAAGGCAGGTTACCTGGGTTCAAGCAGGTCTGTTGTCCCGTGTACATATTTTGTAATTATTATTTCAACTCTTATTACTATTATTATTGTTTTTTTTTGGTAAACTACTACTATTATTATTATTATATTATTATTATTATTATATTATTATTATTATTATTATTGTTGTGTTGTTGTTGTATGTTACTTATCTTGGTTAAACAAGAGATCTTCAAGATTTTTTGATAATAATGATGTTATTATACATGCATCATTATATTATAATACACATATGGCCATATGGGCAACTTGGTTTTCTCCTATTATTTCATCGTCTCTCAAGCAGAGCTCTTCCGGGGATTACTGTATTAAATATATAAAAATTTCTGACCTAAAACATATATATTGATTTTTCCTTGCAAGTACCTTTGTTAAAGGGTTTAGAAAAATTGAACTATTTCTCATTTGTTTGTGTCATCTTTGAGCAGAGGCTTTGCTAATCTTCTCTGTATCATTCCAGTTTGATCGTAGGTCCGAAGGGACAAGTTGCAAGTACCTTATTATATAGTATATGTTTGTAGTTTGAATAGTTGTTTTCCTAGTAGTTCTTTTTCATGTTGAGTCTTTTATTGTGTTGTAGTAGACGTCTTTAACAGTCCCTATCATCTTTGAGTTTCAGATCATACATGGAAAGAGAATGCACTTGATATCTGGCAGTTGGCACGATGATATTGAACCAATGAGAAAACAAAGAAGCATCAAATATGGAGGATAATAAGATATATTGATCGTTTATCTGAACCAATTAATGATCCAACAGATCAAGAATTTAACCTGGCCAGAACAAATGAGCTGTGGAGCAGACTTGATCGATCACCATTAACAATCAAGATAACCGATCAACATTGTCTAGACGGTTCGAAGTCCGTCACAGCAGACATGATCGGTCATGTTGGCGTATCATCTTAAATAGTTGACATGTTAGTTTTCATCATTTCAATTGTTGACTCGGTTTTGTTCGTCAACCCGCCCAAACCAAATATATATTTCGAGATACTCTCTAACCATTGTTTTTACTTCTTAGGATATCCGTAATGGAAGTTTTTCAACATAACTATTTCATCAAAAGTAATAATTAACAGATGTAGCATCTATAATGTGCAGAGGTGGCTTGACAGATAGAGGTATACTATAAATAATTAATTCAATTGCAAATAAGGAGTCATGTTTTTTTTTTTTGCAAAAAAAACAACAGGTTAAATTATATGTAAATAGCGCACGACCACTGATCGTATATTTATATTTATAATCATAGGACTTTTGTCATCTATAATCATAGGAATTATATACATGATATATTTATATTTATAATCATATGACTTTTGTCATCTATAGTATAGTATAATATGGACACCCCTAGCCTCAGGAGTCTACTCAACGAAGTCAGGGTACTTTGAAGCCACTAACGCAGAACTCAAAACATCGGCTCAACCTCAGAATGCAACGAACTTCAACTGGATAAAAAACGTGTGGAGCATTAAAGCAGCCCCCAAGATCCAAGTCTTTATCTGGAAAGTACTGCAGGGAGCTCTGCCCTTAGGAGCAATACTCCAAAGACGTGGGTTGCTTGCTAGCCAACATGGTTACTTGTTCACGCTGCGGAGAGGCTGAAACGGCAGCACATATCTTCCTCCACTGCAGATTCACGAAAAGAATTTGGAAGGCTCTCCCTCTCAGACCTATTGATCTAGATACCTTCAACTCCTTTGAACAAGCCATTGCTAACTCAGGTATGATCTGCCTACCACCATCAGGGGTGAATGTTGATATTCTTGGTTGTGCTGCTGGTGCATCTGGTTAGCTAGGAACTCTTTGACCTTTGAAAAGCTTGACTCTGCCCAGAAGATATCAATAGCAAGACGCTACGACCAGCCAGAGAATGGCAAGATTCACAGCCTCCAAAGGTGGCCCAAGCCCCAAACCAGCGGAGACAACCTCAGCTTCGGACCAGGACACAGTGATATGCTATACTGATGCAGCTTGGAAACATTAAACGGGGATGCGGGCTTTGGCTGGATCTTTCAGGACTCGACAGGGCAGACAATCGGACAAGGATCCTCGACAGAGCCCATGTGGCTTCAGCCCTTATGGCAGAGGCCATTGCAATTCGTGAAGCCTTCTACACGCAAGGACGATTCCACTACTCCAAAATCTGCATTCGCTAGATAACAGGTGCTTACTAAAGCGCTCAACTCGAAGAACATCCTGTGGAAATCTACGGATTAAACTCGACATCGAGACTCTATCATCCTATTTTCTTCAATGCAATGTTCCTTTATCTCTAGATCTCTAAATATTTCGCTGATAAACTTGTAAAATCAGCCTTGTGTAACTTCAACTCTGCTTTGCCTTAGGGCTTTAATTAATCTTTGGTCGTTCAAAAAAAAAATATATACTCATGATATTACACTTTTATATAGGTATATCGAGTTCTTCTTTTTGGTCCAAAAGCTTTCATAGAGTGGACGCCTTGGTTGTTGAAACGTTGATTATTTTTCCAACGTGTTCGTCAAACCTAACCAGATTCTCCTAATCTTACCAGCTTCATTATATCATAGTTCTGTCTAGTCTAATTAGTTTCACTTCCAATTTAAAATTTTATTTCTTTCGCTAGAACGACTAAAATAGTTGTTTAGTTAAGATCATGGCATATGATTATCAACGTGAGTAATTTATAAAACAATATCGGATAATTCTAATTATACCACAAATTTGTATCATTTTTCCAGATTTACCTTTAAAATAATCATTTTCATAAATACAATAAATTTGTGATGAAAACAAAATTCAAGTAACATTTTAAATCATTTATAAATATTTAATAATCATTTTAAAGTTTATAATCCAACTCCATGCACCCTTTAAAATTACAACCCTAAACAATAAATATCAAAACTCTAATCCAAATTATATTTTTCTGATTGAATATTTTAAAAAAGCGATAGCTAACTTATGGTATTTACAATAATTTTTTAAACAATATATAGTTTCCAATTTTGTCTTCTATTTCTAAGAAAGATCATGTCTAAGTATTTTTTGTGTGGTGATAAATAAATTTTTTATAGACAAGAAAAAATAGCATTGTGGTTAACGTAGCTACTGTAAAGGTAGTAGTATAACCTTCTGTTTTATTTAGTTGTCGTTTAGACTTGTACTGAACCACAGACTAAAAAAATATGTATTTAATTTTATATATATCTAAATAGAAACATCATTACCTATATATATAACACATTTCAACCAGTATAAAAATAAGTTAAATATTAAGTTAATAAATTTGATCAGAACATCTTTCTCCATAAAACCCCATTTGAGGTTTTTATTATATATTATTTTCCTGATTTAAAAAAAAAAAAAGTAAAATCAAACCAATCGTGGATCGCCACGTGTCAGTGGGCCCGCAATAGGGCAAGAGACGTTCTTTATTTCGTGATTTTTTTGGAAGTTTCTTGTTGTTATGTGGGGTCCACACCGACTTTTTTGTTAAAAACCCTCTCTAAAGACCTCCGATAAAGATGCTCTCAAAATAATAAAACGACACTTATTTGAAGAAAAAAAAAATTTACGATGACAATTAAATTGAAACGAACTGAGTAATAACTTAAAGCTTTTCATTTTCTTTTGGTACACATGAGTAACAATTTAATACTTGTCGGAAGTGTGGCGTTTAATGGTCAGTGAGATTTAAAGTGGCATTTTGATAGTTGAGATGAACCTCATTGCAGCGTTAATAGAGATACAAGAATCGTAGTGTAGATAAGATACGCCTTGCGCGGAATAAAACATTATATATAAAATTATTTTATGTATATATATTTTTACATATATATGAAATAATAAATACATATTCAATAACTAAAAGTCAGTAAACTATTACAGATGATTAAATGGTGCAAACATATAATTAAAATTTTATTAATCCAAAGAATAATTGTTTTTATTTGATAGGATATATAATTAATTAAATGATATCAACATACATAGTATATTTTTAATATTAATGTCTATTAAATATTTTTTCTATTCAATGGCTTTTTGATCATTTGTATCTTTTATAACAAAAATTTTAAATTACTGATAACAAAAGTTTTTGTGGGGATTAACAGTTTAGTAATTTATTTTTTTTTACAAATTAGGTGTCAATGTTTGTTCAAAGTGTATCAAAAAAATTAAAAGTAAATTTTGAAATTAAAAATATTTATGAATTTATATGGTATATATTTAATTTTAAATATATATATATATATATTACTCTTAATAATTAATTAAATTAGACTTTTAACTTATAAAATTTTGTAATCATTTTTATTTTATCATAACAAAAAATTTAAACAATGGATCACAAAATTTGAATGTGAGACTTTAACAGTTTGGTAAATTAAAGTCATTAAAAAAATTCAAATATAAAATATATAGAAAAATATAATTTTTATTATATGGTTAATGAGGTTGTTAATTATTTTACTAAATAAAATTAAACAAAATATGATAGAAATTAAACTAATTTTTATTAAATTATTTATTGTTCAAAATCATTAATTGCAATAATACTTTAAACAATATTAGGCAATACATAATTTTTATTTAAGAAAATAAGAAGAACATTAATAATGAATTTATGGTTAGTTAATATTAAAAAGTTTATTATATAATTAAGTGACCAATGTATTCTCTAGTAATTTTAAGAATTAACCTAATGATGATACGTGACTAAAAAAAGTTATGTTTTCCAATTAATATACGAGATATATGATCTAAATAGTCAATCAGATATAGATACATAGATCTATATATGTTATCATACCAATATATATAGAAGGAAGAGTAATGTTGCGATCAAAGATGTAATGAAATTGTAGTTCGGAGTTTCTGTGTCTTTAAAATCTTTTAAACGAAATGAGTCAAGGGTTGATTAACCGTAATTCACTCTTGCCGACATTTTAATAAAACTAATAAAATATTAAGTGGTGTATGCTTAATATTCTGGCCACAGCTTTATATTAATGTTTTTATACTTGTTTATAAACAAGATGTATAATTTCAAACTAGAAAATAATATTTTAAATTATCTAGAGATAGGCAAATTATGTTATTAGACGGTAATTATAAATTAATTAATATATTCTCTGGTATGTGAACCATAATATTTATAAAATAATATGCGACCCTTAAAATGGGTCAAAAATTTACGTATGATTGTATATGTCCATCATAGTTTCGTCACTCTTAGGATATCTCCAAAAAAAACTCTTTAATTCGAATATAGAGCTTTGCTACTAAAAAAAACTTCCAATACTTCAAATTTGAAGTTTTGAAAAGTGAAACTCCAAATATAAGAGTTTCACTTTTCAAAACTTCAAATTTGAAGTTCATCTTTTTATTTGCATTTTGGTCCTTACAATTATACATCATAATTATAATTCTTAAATTTTTTTTTGTTTAATGTTTTAATCCAAAAACTTTTATATCTCATAAATATTCAAATTTGTTTTATAAATTTAAGTTTTACACATGAAATAAATAAAAAATTTAAAACAAGATTTATAATATTTTAAAACTTAGAATTAAACACACAAGAATATTACAAAAAACCATAATAAAAACTATTAAAAATAACACTGAAGACATAATTATTATTCAAGTTTAAATATTATAACAACACTAATAGTTGGTAAATTGCTCCAGAACCTCTCAAATCTCCAAAATATTTGCCCAAACAAATTTTGTGTAACCGAAGATGATGTTGTTGTTGCTCTTGACGCCTTTTTCGTACGATTCTTTTTTGTTCAGATCGAATGTATTCACAAATTTAATATCATCG
>NW_026016285.1:0-45386 GCF_020379485.1 Brassica napus | reverse complement strand
GCAGATTTCGTCTCTGTCGATTCAGACAGATCCAAGAGAGTACCCCGAACCCGATCGAAATTTTACCGGACGGGTTCATGAACCGAGTCTCGAATCTGGGCTTTGTGTGCGGTTGGGCTCCACAAGTTGAGATTCTGGCCCATAAAGCAATCGGAGGTTTCTTGTCTCACTGCGGTTGGAACTCATACTTGAGAGTTTGCGTTTCGGCGTTCCCAATCGCCACGTGGCCTATGTACGCGGAACAGCAGTTAAACGCGTTCACGATGGTGAAGGAGCTTGGTTTGGCCTTGGAGATGCGTTTGGATTACGTGCTGGCAGATGGAGAAATAGTGAAAGCTGATGAATCGCTAGAGCCGTCCGATCTTTAATGGAGGGTGAAAATGTGCCGAGGAGAAACTGAAGGAGATTGCGGAAGCAGCAAAAGAGGCTATGATGGACGGTGGATCTTCGTTTGTTGCGATTGAAAGATTCATCGACGAGTTGATATTTGCTATGGATTGTTCCAAGTCTAGAGAATAACATATACTTGATGAAAAAAGTTGAAGTTGAGCAGAATAAATAAATAATATTAAGTCTACGATGAAGAGTGATAAGTGAATTTTTAGTCATATACAATATATGTTAGAACTATTTTTTATAACACAGTAGATGAACGCAAGCTTTAATTAAACCACATTGTCTTCTGCAACTTGGTCATTGACAAATGAGAACAAACAGTAGATGTGTATCTTTGTTGAAAGCCGCTTGTCTCATGAGTCATTCATCAAAGAGTAGCCTAAAGAGTTTGAAATCAAATACACAGTTACATAAAAAGCTTAATCATTTACAAGAAACATGACATAACTTCAAGAAGTGCATAATAACAAAACAAAACCTGATTCATTCCCTTCAAACCTGTCTCATGAGTAGTTAACCTGATTCATTCCCTTCAAAGGTAGCAGCAATAGAATACACGAACTTGTAAGACTTTGGAACTGTAAGCACAGCATCGAACCACTCTACCTTTCCCCAAACCTCTTCACTGCTGCGCGTTTCCAGCGAAATCTCTGCACACACACAATCATCTTCTCCTTATACCCAACGTGCAGGGACATACTTATCCCAAAACACCACCAACTTACCACCACTTGCAACCAGATAAACATTGCTATCGGGTAAACTTAGGCAGTCCTTCCAAGCCTTTAACTTTCCTCCAAACATCTGATTCGGTGCTACGGTTAGACCAAAGTAGCTCCCCACTGGATGATGCATATCGATAGAATGCTTTCTCTATCAAACAGAGAGTACCAGACCCTTCTACGGACACTGTACGATCCTTTAGCCTTGCAACCACAAGCCACCTACGAGACGACGCCCGCCGCTACATCATTGTTTCTGGTAAGCCCTTCCTTGTAAATCTCTGAGTCTGAATATCTTCTTCTCGGGAGGCACGGGCTTCCAAGTTTGTGTCTTTACGTCAAACACTTGCACAAAGTTGAGAGAATCTGGGCTCTCGGAGCCGCCTGGTAAAATAATCATCCCATCACACTCTGGAAAGGTGTGAGCAAGCCTCAAGCTCGGAGTTTCAACCCACGTGTGTGTTCGACAGTCGAGAAAGAAGACGTCAGAAGAGCAGGGCCCATCTCTGACTGCGTAGAGCTTATGACCAACAGCTACGAGATTTGACCATTCCACTGGAGGAGGAGAACCGAGAATCCGAACCTGACCCAAGACATTGCCACTTGTTGAACTCTTCTTCTTCTTTTTCTTGTTGTTAAGGGCTTTGTCGGGTTTCCGACAGAGAGTGAACCAGCGGAGGCAAGGGTCATTAGGGAGCTGCAGGCACACGTAGAGACAGTTTCTCGGTGCGGTTTAGTAGAGATCGGGTCTGGTAAAGCTCCGGTGAAGAAGTGAGCGAACGAAAGGTCTTGGAGACGAGTGAGAGAATCGGGTAGTGGCAATCTCGAGGCGCGGGCGAAGCAACCCAATACTAGCTCATCTGGGAGTGGCAGATTGGTCGTAGGTTCTATTGCTAGCTTCTTTGACGGTGGCTCTTCACCGGAACCGATGGCTGTCAACGACATTTCAAAAAGATTAGGGTCTTTCTTGGCTCCACTCTCTCTCTCTCTCTGCACTGCAAGACTACAACTACTTTGGGCCGCCCGTAAGCTATACGCGCTGAATTTGCGTGTGAGGACAGAATAGCCACATATTGGGCTTTGTTTAAAGAGTTATTTTCACGACTACAAGCTTACTACGTGCTTTCTTGAAACTAAATGGATCCCACAGTTTTTAATTTTGTTTTTTTTTTTCTTTCTGTAAAAGAAAAATAATTTTTAATGGTAGAGAAATTCCAATAAAAAATCTAGAAAACAATGATTTTAATGACAAAAGAGAATGAAGAGGATGAAAAGACTTTTAATGGCAAAAGAAGGAAACCATGTTGTTCGTCCTTCTCTCTTGTGAAGAGTCATACAAAAAGTCGACAAGCTCTCGCCGGAGACAAGATCTAATCGTCCACATTGTCATGTGTCGTAACTCTCTTACATGTGTTCGAAAACCGGGTGGTGGCCAGAAATCAAAGAATCATTTGGCGGACATGGACAAAATTTTTTGGTTAAAATCAGTTAAAACTCGATTTGTTGAAAAAAAATTTAATTGTTTTTTGGTTAATCTAAATAAGATTTGTAAGGTTTTTGTGTTAAAATAGCAAAGAAAATGATGATTAAGTGAAAAAAAATTGATGGTGGCTCGAATAGAAAGTTGTAGAGTTTTCTGTAACCTAAAAGGAAGAAGACATGTTATTTACAAAATTGCCACCATTAAAGACAGAGTGGTTGTGGGCTTTTTCGATGTGTACACTGTTGTGAAGATATCATTTTGTACACTATTGTAACTATATTCGTGTACACAGTTGTAAATGATATCTATGTGTACATCGAAGTAATGATACATAACTCCTCATTTTCCCATGGAAACATGTACATAGTTGTAAATGATATCTATATGTGCATCGAAATAATGATAACTATATTCGTGTACACAGTTGTAAATGATATCTATGTGTACATCGAAGTAATGAGTCAAATCAACTATATTCGTGTACACAGTTGTAAATATAAACGTGTACACAGTTGTAAATGATATCTATGTGTACATGGAAGTAATGGTAACTATATCCGTATACACAGTTGTAAATGATGTCTATGTGTACATAGAAGTAATAATATCTATGTGTACATCGAAATAATGATACATAACTCATATCCCATTTGTTAGATTCTTTTCATTATTATGTGGTTCTTTATGATGTATTATTTATTCGAATACTTTTTATATTAAAAAAACTAGTTAAAAGATCTGACAAACATCAAATGTCAAAGTTGACCATTGTTGTTATCAAGCTTCTCACAAGTGGTGGCTGTGACAAAAAGGAGCACAGCGATGACACCTTCGGAGCTTCAGAACCAGTGCCACAGTTTTGAATCTCGTCTTAGAGTTTGAGACAGAGGTGTATCCATTGAAAGAGAGAGATTTTATACACCATGATTATACCACTATTAGAGATATAGCTTGACATATCTCAAAAGATATGTTGGATAATAAAGATATTGATTATGAACATATTTTCTGGAAAAATGTTCTGGAAAACTAACATTCATTTAACAAAAAGAAAATTAATGAACTCAAAAGCAAGAAATGAAGAAGAAGATACATGGGGGTCCACTTTGTTTTGTCTCTTAACTAAGAAAATGTAGAAAAAGATATATGGGATCCACTTAGTTAGTGTATTAGACACTTATTTAGTTAGATTGTAACAGAAAGTAGGCTTTGATTAAAGAAAACTACCTTAGTAGTGAGAACTGCTCTATTATGTTAATAAAAACTCAAAATTACCTTTGGATGTAATATTTTCTTGTTTAAATATATGAAGAGCATTTTATTTCTGGTTTCTTAGACTACCTCCATCAAGAGGTTTTAAAAGAGAGTTCTTGAAAAAAAACCAAAAAAAAAATGGAAAAAAAGAAAAAAGAAGAGAACCGCTGCCTAAACCAACACCATTGGAATCACTAAAAACCCCGTACGCGTAACTTTTTTATTGGCTAATTTTTTGCCTTCTCTCTCTTCCTCTTCCTCTTCCGAGTTGTTTTTGTTTTTCTCTCTGAGAAATCGATGTTGGAGAAGAAATATCCAAATTGATCCGACGAAGATCGTTGTCTGCTCGTAAACCCGAATCTGATGGTCAGTCATCAGAACCTTCTTCCTCATCTCCGTTCACGTTGGGGATTAACTCCATATACCCCATACCCCCCTAAATGAATTCTTATTGTCCCCTCTCTATTCTCTCTACCCTTTTATCCTTGCACTTCCCAAAATAGCCTTTCTTCATTTATTTCTTCAATTAAATAAACCAACAATTTTCAACTACCTACATGGCCCACAATAATACCTCAACCAATGAGAGCTCAGTTGGCCCACATGACCTTCTTCTTCCTCGTACTCTCTCCTTCTCTTCAACCTCCATTGGCGATTTTGAAGCTCCTAAAACAGGTAATTTTTGTTCGTTTGAGATGATTTTATTTTTTGTAAAATAACATTAAAATGTCGTGTATATCATGGATAGTGTTTAAAATATACGATTTGATGAAAATTTGAGAGATTTAAAACGATTTCAAAAAACTGTGTTTAGGGCTTTCGGGTATTTTTATGTCCGTTTTTGATGATTTTTTTGCTGAAATGTTATTAAAACAAGTGTATATCTCCGCTAGTGTAAAAAAAAAAGATCCAATCAAAATTATGATAGATTAAAAAAGATTTTGAAAACTGTGTTTATAGATTTTGGATATATTTTATGTGTGTTTTGATGATTTTCTGTGTGTAATTTCATTTATGATGAATTATATATCAAGGGTAATGTAAAATCCTAACAATATCGTCCTTAAAGCGGATTAATTAGTACAAGGATAAGTTCTGGGTATTACTAGTATAACTACTTTTACTAAGGCAAAATAGTTTTACTGGAAATACTAGGATTATTGTATTTTATTTCTTACTAGTATTTCTAGTATTACTATGTATTGTACTGAATTAAATTAGCATTAGTAAGAGAATATTATACGGGTGAGAATTAATTCTAAGCATCTTAATAATGATAATTCTAATGATATTCTATTTTATTTCAGGAAAAATGCAAAAACCGCCTTGCACAATCATTTGTTTTGAATACGAGAAATATTATATGAAGGATAAGGCTGAAATAAAATGGATATCGAGAGATGGTGAAGGAGAAGATGAAATTCAAACGATTGTATTAAAGAAATCAGTGGAAGAGGTCACATACTCTGCTTTGGTTGAGCGTATTTGCAGAAAGTTAAAGGTAGATGAATCTAAGATGGAAGCGAAGCTTAGTTACTTTCCAATGGTATTTGTATTCCAATACGTCATCATATATCTGAAATGATGAAGACATTTTTGGTTATCTACTGCAAGTTAATCATGAGCAAAGTGTTCCACATGTGGAGTTCAACAATGATATAAACAAAGAGGATTATGTGTAATTCAGACTATTAGGATTACTAGTTTTATTATGTGTACGTCGGATTACAAAGATTATTGGTTTTATTATGTGTTACTCGGACTACCGTATATATTGCAAGTAGTACGTATGTTTAGTATATAGAACCCATATATTTATGTTAATAGACTACGTATATAGTAAATATGTATATTTAAAACTATTTTTGGTGATTATTTTCAATAGTTTAAGAAAACTTATCATTTTCTAAAAAAAAACTTCCTTAACTTTCATTGTTAGTAGGTGAATTGTTAGACTATAGTAAGGAGAATATAACAAAATACGTATTTCTGGCTAATTTTTGATGCAAATGTTTTCTTTACCAATAATCATAGTGTAAAATCATTGGTTTTACTACAAAAATTTCTCTTTTGTCATGGTTTAACTAGATAAACGTAAAAATGGTCAAAGTATTACTATGTGTAAAGTAGTATTACTATCTCCTTGAAGATTACTATGAATTACTAAATGTTAAATATAATATTAAATCTATTTATGACGGCTGCACGTTTTACATGTGAAATTTGTTTGTTCTTTTAAAAAAATTCCCTTATTTTAATATTATATATTTTAGTGTTTTACATGTGTTAATCATTTTTGGTATTTCATTTTATAGTGGGTTTAGGCATAGTAAACCTAATATATCCAGTTATCTGACTAACTCATTTTTGGGCATAGCAGACCTAGTAAATCCATGCAACACACCAAGTTTTAAAAATTCAAAAGCATTATCCTACCAAATTTGAAACATCCAAAATATTTAAATAACATCATAAATACATAAATAAAAGATAAAAAACTAAGAAAGGCCAATATCATCTTCCTTAAGAATGAGATGTTTCACATCGTTGAACTCCACCTCAGTTCCAGCGTACCTGTGGAGTAAATGATTTGTGCTCCAGTCTACACCATAAGAAGAAAGGCCAATATTAGCATGAAACCGAAGCAAACGAAGAAAGAGCAGCGGCTTGAAGGGGATTGTGAGGTTTACTTATAGGGACAGTGATATCAACTTTGTTTTTCCCAATAATTCCCCTTTCAGCCACAACAATGACTTAACCTCCTTAAGGTTTCGATTGACCTGTAGATGGAAGTAAGATACCTCCCATTGTCTTCTCCTCTGCCTCCTACCTGTAGATGGAAGTAAGATACCTCCCATTGTCTTCTCCTCTGCCTCCTTGATCTTCACTAAAATTCTATCTCCCAATGGCTTAATTGAAGTGTACTGTAAATAACACAAGAAACAATCAAAAACTTATAATTCATAACTAAGGGAGAAGGAACGCATCCAAATATCTTTACAAACCAAGCTTGTAAAAATAACCTAAAGCTATGTTTTTTTTTTCATGTGGCCAGAGCTATAGAAACAGCAAATCCAAACATTCAGATAAGTTTTTTCACATGTTCAATCAAATGAGCAAGTAGTACGTACCTTAGGAGCAACGACAGAAGCAGCTTTGACAACCAAAGAACAGAACTGGCTCTGCTTAAGGGTGCCTGGTTTCAAAGTTCCAAACTTGGCACTCGAAACTCTGAGCGAGGCTAAGCTCTTGGCTGACACAGTAACTGGTGATACTATAAGTTGTTTTGTCGCCATTTCTGCTATCAGTCAAACACACATAAAACTTACAATTGTTAGATTCGACCCAAAATTGACCAATTTTCTGCAAAAACCAGTCACTATTGGTTTCTCCGCCCAAAGATAAGACCTTTTATGTTCAATTCTCGCTGTGAACCGATAGTGAAGAGAGAGGGTAGACAGTAACGAGAAGAGATTCATACCTTGAGGATAAGAGAAAGGATTCCCCCCAGGCCCCAAGCCAGTCAGTTTGACAGTGGCTTAAAGGAGTGACGTCGACGTCGTCTTCTTGACTCATTATCGTTTTCAGCGCGATGTGACCACTTTTGCCGTTGTTGCTGCTGATGGTTCTGCTGGTACGACTGATAATTAGGATTCAGCGGCTCTCCACGTCCCGGCTGATATCTTGTCGGTCAGTGAAAGAACAGAAGAAAAAACGAATCGAAAGTTCCAATTTTTTTATTCACAAATTGAAGAAGAGAAAGCGTTATAGAAAAACTTTCTCTGGAAAAAAATTGGTTAGAGGGAATAGAAAGTGACAAATACGTTCTCAGTTGTTCTTGTCGGAGGGCTTCAATGGGTTAAGTTGGAACGAAACGCGGTCATTTTAGCTTTAGATGGGTCGGTTTTGGTGATTGGGTTTGGGTGGTCGGATCTTTAGATTGGGCTGTGTAAATATTCTAGTTTACCAAGGAGCAATTCGTCTTTAGCCACTCATTAGCCTTATTATCCATTTAAAAAAAATAAAAAATAAATTATCCCCCTATACATTAAAAGAAAAGTCACTTTAGTGATTTCTGCTGAGTTGACACTCATATAGAGCTTCTTAGGAAAAACGTTATAATTCTATTGGCTGGTTTTTTTTGAATTTTTCTTTTTTTATTTATTTAAATCAATCGCTTATGTAGACAAACCCAAAACTATTGTCGATTTCGTTAAGCTCATATATAGCTAGGGGATAGTAATTATCGATTTAGTTTAGCCTTGGGTATCCGTTCGGGTTCGGATCGGGTATTTCGGATTTTTGGGTATTTCGGTATAGAGGTGTAGAACCCGTTCGGGTATTTCTGTTTTCGGGTAGGGTTCGGGTATTTCAGATCTGGTTCGGATATTTAGATTTTGAAAAAAAAAACTAAAATTATCATTTCTCAAGTTTCTCATATTTAAAAATAAAACTTTCAGTTAACTAATTTTTTATTTTTAATAGATTGAATAGTTAATAGATTTGGACATAACATTTTAAAACTAAAAAGACATTAGTTTAGTTATTTTTTTTAAATTTCGGATGTAACTTTTTATTAATTTTTTCAATAAAAAACTTGACATGCATTTTAAGTGAGTAGCAAATCATTTTTTTCGTAATTGTATGTATATCATATGAACTTAAAGTATGTGTAGTATCAATATAAATATTTTATATAAAATGAGAGATGTAAACTAGAAATATAAGATTAATTATACATATGTTCGGTTATCTTCGGATATCCATTCGGGTTCGGGTATTATCCGTTTGGATTCGGGTATTCAATCTCTCCTTATTCAATACCTGTTCGGGTATTTTGCTACTTCGGTTCAGATTTCAGTTCGTGTTTTTCGGATCGGATTCGGGTGCCACTTTGGATATCGGTTAAAGTGCTCACCCCTACTAATTAGGTTGTTTGTTTTTAATAACTTACCTTTCAAATATGGATTACTTGTGCAAGTTGAAATCATTAAATATGCAAATAACTTATTCACAAAATATTTTAATGTTTTTAATTAGGTTGTTTGTTTTTAATAACTTACTTCTCTAATATGGATTACTTGCGCAAGTTAAAATCATATCATATACAAATCATTTTTTGACAATACACATTTAATATATTTCTTTAAACGATTTTATTATTTATTGTGCAAAATATTAAAATTATTAATATGAGAATAAATCGACTGTATATATATAGGAGACACCCAAGGTCTTAAAATACAAACATTTTCTTTTCATTCTTTAAAGTATTATTCACAAATCTCTCCTCTCATACTATTAAAGTATTACGACAATGCTGCTTGTGTGCTAAGAAAAATGTGTTTAGACGCAAAGGCTCCTCATCTTTAGACCCCTGAACTCAACTCTTTGTGTCTTGTCTCCAAAAAGCATGTCTGGTCTATCTTTTTCATGTGTTGAATACTGGTAACGACAATATGGTCTTCCTTTTTTTATATGTAGACCAGGTCGTGAGAGTGATAGTGATCCAGAAAACCTTGATTGAACATGCTGAGAAGCTTCGCCAAGTTAAAGCAGTTCTTGAAGAGGTTCTTTAGTACTTTCTCTCTCTTTGTTGAATATTGTCCGGGAAAGTATTACATAGTATTATTTAGTAATACTATCTTATATCATTTTTTTTTGTTGAATATACTATCTTATAAGTAAGCTAGCATTATGCATTTTTTATTTAATTCATGAGGTCATTTTCTCACAGCAGAGAATTTTTTGGAATGGTGCAGGGAGGAAATTTCTCAGGGATATACAGGAAGGTTCAACTGAAGCCGCTGAAGTGAGATGGTGAAGGCGAAGAATAAAGACCTGTAGAGGCCCTTATGATTCTTAAATACAACGGTGTTCTAACTCACGCTGGTAGAAAACAGGTGTTTACATACTCTACCATTTAATTTGTCATTGTTATATATATATATATATATGTTTTCCAAATATGGAAGAATTGTTTAACTTATTGACGTTTAACATCACTTGCCATATAATCTAACGAATATTACAAATAACAATTTATGGAAACTATTCTCGAAATTATTGAAAGACTAATAATGTTTTATTTATTACTTTTAATATTTATAACCTATAAAATAAAATGAACGAAATTTTATATAAAATAATTATAATAGTTTTATCCTCTCTTTGATGAATTGTGTTCGAATATAATTATATAATAACTATTTTAAATATTACAAAATCCAAAAATATTTATTAATATTATTTTTAAATTATTTATCGTTGTTTAAAGAATAAATTTATCATAATTTTAAAATAATTTATAAAATGCTTACAAAATTCAAGGCAAAGTTGCACTTTCAAGAGTTAAGTCGAGATCTGGATTAAAAATCTTAATAACTGGTAAAGAAGGGAAGCCGAAGACAAAAACATTGAATGTTGTCTACAACAAAATTTTCAGAATATTCCGTAGTCACGGTACGTAATTTTAATCTATTTTTTTTTCAAATACAAATTTTAAAATATATAAACTGCTACAATTATTTATTTTTTGTATTTGCCAGATGGGTTGTGATGAGTTAGGAGACCGATGACGGTATGTCAATTTAATATTATTTCATGTTCAATAAAATTTAGAAATTTATAAATCTATCAAATAATGTTAACCCGTCAAATTGCTTACAAAATTTATTTAATTTTTTGCAAGTTTCTAATTGAATTTGCTTTCTTTATCGAGAAATGTACTTCATAATTTATATTATTTATGGATAATATTTTGATTTTTATTATCTTTTCTTTTAATATGTCTACATAAATGTTTGTTTATTATTTATAGAAAAATAATATTATTCACCTAAAATAAAGAATTACGAAACATATACAATACAATTCTAATTAATGATAATATAAAATCTGTTACTTTTCAAAATATACACTATTTACTCTATTTTTTGAATGAAAGTATCTTCGTAAACACACAAAATATTTTGTGATGTTGCAATTATACATACACACAATATCTGCCTCTTCATACTGACGTTACTGTGTTCTCTTTCGTGAGGTACGGACCGAGAGAGAACACAGGGTGTGGACCGATCATGTTCTTATGTCCTGTGCGGACTGGTCACCTAGTCAATATTATTAAAACAGGATCACCTTATCTATTAACCTTATATTACCATGGTATATTACGAAAATTGCCACTGGTTTTTCAAACAGAATTTTGCCCTTCATTAACGGTAAAATGGTCAATCGTATTTTGGTCCCCCATCTCACGATCCCCACGATTAAATTATCTCATACAGATTTTTATGCATCTTTTATCTCTTCCCAGTAAATCCTTTTATTTTAAAACAAATCCTCCTACTTCTCTTTCGATTCATCTGCTTATATCGCCTATTTCAAGAACCAAGCAAAGATGCTTGACGGGAAACGTTGAAAATCTTTTTATAATATTTGTTTTTGTGTTAATTCGATGAATTGCATCTGTTGATTTTGACACAAACTTAAGAACTGCAAAAAGAAAATGATGAAAGGATTAAAAATCCGAAAGGTTAAGAAAACTTTAAATAATCTTAATTTTCCTCAAAATATGATGATTAAGGCTGGGTCCATCACTTATTTGTTAAATCCAATCAAAAATGAGATGTTAAAACCATCAGACTCGTATAAACCTGTTAGCGTTTTCTTCTTCAGGTTGAAGACGGGGACAAAACTGTAATTTACCACTCATTAAGCCAAACTCGAAGAAGTAATAAAATAGGGCCAGCAATTATTCGAACCAGTTATTACTTCAAGCCATTAAAACCCGGCTCAAACCATCAGCCCACTTCAAGCTTTATAAAATTTGATACGAAATAATGTAACATATATATTTGAACACATAATCAGTACATATAATTTGATTGATACTGGTCATTGCCCTCTTTATTCGGTAACCATGAGTCCATGATTAAAAATTGGTCATGGGCTTTGATTTTGTCAATACAATAAAACAAACTGTTAAATTACTATGAGCCTTTTTAATGGTTGCTTTTCAAAATAACAATTAAAATTGAGATTGATTGCCTAAATGACCTTTAATTAGATAAGATTAAATCTATTTTTAATAAAAGTAGGAACTATAATTTTATTTTTTTGTTTACAATATTAATAGCATTGTTACAACTAAATCTGAACCATATTATGTGCGGGTCACCTAATTTACCGGTTCGACCACGAGTCTAGATCAAATATAAAAACATTGATAAAAACTATTAAAACCCCTGCAAATATATATTATTGATTTAGTCTAAAATATACCAAGTAAATCTTATGTCTCATCAATTCAACAAATTTAATTCTTATAAAATACATAAGAAATATAAAATGATGTTGTGAGATAAGAATATACATACAAAATCTCAAATAAAAAATTAATAAATTATGTAATTTTAAAGAAAAAATATACCCGCCTTTTTAAAGGGCGGGTCAGAATCTAATATTATATTAAAGGGACATACGGGGATTTTTTAGGAGGGCATGGGGCATATCGAGTTAAAGTCCGTTCACGTTCGACAAGGAAAACAAGAAGCCCATCCTCGTGAAAGCTCCAAAGTCCAAACCCACGACGGAACAACGATTCGGATTCGGTGACGATTCCGACTTCTTTCATGACGGGGTCGATCGTGGGGAAGAGATTCTACAAGAAGGTGATGACGAGAGAAGCGGACGATGGGAGTGGATGGACTGTGATGCTCGATTACAAAACACTTAAAACGCCTTCGAAGAGACCTCTCAAGCTTCCTTCTTTGATAGGTCTGGGCAATTACAGATGCTAAGAGACAAGGGTATCTTGGTTTCAAAGAGTTTATCGTTGCTATGCGGTTGAGAGATTCATGTTTGCATTACAGTGATGAAGAATTACACAATCAGAGATGATACTCTTTCTACTTTCTCTCTAGCCAGGAGGTTTGTTTTTGAGACCCATCAGAGATGATACTCTTTCTACTTTCTTTCTAGAATTACACAATCTGATTTGAATGGATGTTTAACAACGCAGGTACAAGAGCATGGGTTTGGCAGTCTGGTTTTCTTAGGTTGTTCTTGGTATAACATTAGTCCCCTGCACTCTGCTTTCTAGGGAGGTACTTCAGTGTGGTGCATTGGTTTCCAGACTTCTCAAGCACTTTACGCTCATGCATCTTCCTGTGTTCACTCAAAGTTCTGCAATTTCCTCTTGTTTTAAGACTGTTTACACATTAATCATTGGGTTCATGAGTTGTTTTTTCTACTTTTTGCAGTCAGGATTTCTGATGTAAGCTATGAAGAGCGGGATGATCCTGATGGTCGATTGGAACGCAGAGGCTTATCAGGTGACTCATAGTGAGATTCACTTTACAATCTGTTTGCAGGTTTCTTCCTGTTCCATTCGTTGATACCATCTGATCAAACTTCTTATCATGACTCTTTGTTCATTCACACCTTTGATCAAACTTAATGTCATGTATGTTTTTCTTTCATTTTATAAATAAAATCATTCAACTTTCTAAAAAAAGAAATTTTATTTTAAGAACTTCAATGGGTTCTCCCATTGGAGGAGAAAAATTTAATTAGATTAACAAGGGTTTTTAAGTTTTCAAATCACAAAATTAACTACTAAATAATTCATTAGAACCCTTACTAGTCTCTTACTGATGGAGATGCTCTTAGAGCTGGGATTTTAAGAAAATATATAATAAACTGTTTTTTAATTTTTAATTAAAAAGTTAAATACAGTACTAAAAATTAAGAAACAGTTTTTTATATTTTTTTAAAAACTCCGCCCTCAGAAACTAGAAATAATGATGCTCTAAAGGATAACGAGCTACTGATCAAGAATTTTACTTTCCTTTCGATTTATAGTTTGCCTCTGGCAGCTTTTAGCTAAAAACATGAGATGAACAAACGGAAAATTGCATTAAAAACTTAAAAATAATATTCATTAACACTTTAAAATTTGAAGCTATTTAACTAGCATATTAAATTAGAAAATACCCTATGATAGCACTAAAAATGTTTATGTCACAAATATAGACTTTAAAGACCAAAATGACCAAAATGTTTCATTAAAGAGATAAATGTACACTTATATCCTTAACGTTAACTAATCCAAACCTTAGGGTTTAGAGTTAAATAGTGAAGATTTGGGATTGAGATTTAAAATTTTATAAAATAAAAAATAAATATTAAAAATTTGAAAATAAAAAATTTTAAAATATTTTCAAAAATGTATTTTCGAACTACAAAAATAAAATTTGAAAAAATATAATCTAAAACTATATAAAATTTTATAAAAAAGTTCGAATTTGAAAACATATAATCTAAAACTATAAAAAATTATTATTTTTAAATTTTTATTATTATTTTTTTATTTTTATTTTTTTATATATCTAGGATATTATGGTCCTTTTACCAATTAAGTGAAACATTTTAGTCATTTTTCTCCATGTGATCTATTTTTGTGATCTAAACTTGAAAATGATCTATTTAGGAGAATTGCCCTATTAAAATTTCAAGTTGGTTTTTCTATCATAAAAAGCCTTCAACATGATTCACTTGTTGTTCAAGTTGAAAATCTGACATGTTGATAAAATAAGGTGTCAATTTTTTTTCTGTTGGGACTCATATGTTCAAAAACAAAATATAAAACAAAAATTTAACGCTTTTATATAATTTTGAAATGTAAAAATTCTTAGTTATATGATTTTTTCCAAAAAAAAAAGTAATTTCTGACATATGGATAATAATGGTGATATGTTAGTTTTAAATATTAATGGTGATATGTTCAATATTATTTTTTTTGGATTTTTTGAGATTTTATATGATATTTTTAGGAAAAAAAACTTAGTATTTTTCTGCCAAGTTGTATTTTTTAAAAAAAAATGAAACACTTTTAATTTTATGATTTTTTAAAAAATCGATTTTTTTTTGTTGTAGTTTCTAGTTTTCATTTATGTTTCCTATTTTATTTTCTTATTAAGTGCTTTGCTTAATTAAATAAAAATATTTTTGGAGAAAAAGTGACACGTCACTTTATTTACAGATCAACAAGTTACATTTTTGCCAAGTTGAAATTTTTTTGTGATACAAAAATCAATTTAAAATTTTAATATGCTAGTTTAATAATTTCAGTATTTGACGTGTTAGTGGATGTCAATTTAAAAGTTTTTTATGCAATTTTTTTGATGAATAGATAATAACTATCCCATAAATATTTTAGTGTGTGTGTGTCTGTTTTGTGGGTGAAAAATATTTGACATTGAGGATGAGTACTTTAAAAGTGACGGCTTTAATCTAAACTAGATTTCCACCCGCACGGTTGTGTGGGTATATATTTTTAAATTTATATATATAGATATTTGTTTTACATAATTATTATATGTTTTTAATGTTACTCACGTATTTAAATATTTGTATAATTATGCCAAATATAACAATTTTATAGTTTTCATGCTGTAAATTAAAATCATCATATATATATGTTGCTTATTATATATTGGTCCTATTGAATTTGCGTTTGATTACGAAACTAAATTTTTTAATGCATGAAACAACACATATGTAAACAAAATTTGTATTTAATTTATTATAATCATGATTCGTAATTCAAATCGCTATATTTTTTAGTAATTTTTTAATGTTTATTAATTTTATATAATAAATTAATGTATATTAAAAAGTTTAAGATAAGATAAGTTTTTATACATGTATTATATAGTTTACTAATATTAACCCGTTCTACCAATATATTATATTTTAAGCATAAATATTTAATATTTATGAAAATAAAATATGTTAACTTATCAATTTAAAATATTTTTTTCATATTTTGTTCAATATAACGTTTTTATTTTAAAATGATAGATATTATTATAAAATTAATAAAATAGGATATAATTTTACTCTTTTAGTAACATTTCATTACTAATTACAATATAGTTGAAAATATTTATATTCAATTTATGACAATTGAGATCTTACTATAATCTTTTTCAAGATATTTGTTAGAATTTTATTTTTTTTAAAAACAATTAAAAGATATAAAAGACATTATGATTAAAGTAGTTAAAAATATTATATACATTAGCATTAGTAATATACATTTAATAGAAAACTTAAATGATGGTCCAAATAAAAATATCACTCATCAAAAAATCCTGATTTTTATTTTATTCGAAAACAAATTTGAAAAAAATTAGAATAGATATAAATATTTAATTTCTAACAAAATCTTTAAAAAATATTAGTAAATGTATTTTGAAATTAATTAATTTCATTTTATTTAAATTTTCGTTTGTAAACCAAAACTATATTCAATTTTTATTTCTAATTATATTTTATGATAATTTAAATTAAAACTAACTAATTTTTGAAAGTAAATTTAAAAATATTCTAATAAGATTTTTAAAAGATTTTGTTAGAACATTTTAAATATATTCATTTGTATTTCAAATAAAAAGATAAAGATATTAAAAGATATAATAATGAACTTATGTAAAATATGATATTTTTTAGGAATGGTCCAAACTAAAAAAATCACACATGAAAAGAAGTCATGACTTCTGTTTTAATATATTAGATTAGAGTTAAATATTATTCAAAACATCTAAACTATTCTGAAATTTAAGAAAATTATTTCAAATCATCATTAAGGTTTTCCGTCCTTTTTAAAAGCTTACCAAAATTAGCTATATTCAAATCTAATCTATTAAAACAGTCCTATTTGAAAATTACCATGACATTTTTTTCAGACATATTGAAAATGTTGTGACTTAATATCTACTCCCTCCGTTTTTTAATATAAGTCGTTGTAGAGAAATTTTTTTGTTCCAAATTATATGTCGTTTTCGGTTTTCTATATAAACTTTATTAGTAATTAATATTGTATGACCAATAGTAATATATCTTTTATTTTTCTATTGGTTGAATTGTGGTTAGGTAAATAATTAATGATGTTTTTGTTTAGAAAATATAAGAAATTAATGGTTTTCTTAATCTACGTGCATAGCTTTAAAACGACTTATATAAAAAAACGGAGGGAGTATCAATTAGCCTTTCTCATATTTCTATATATATCGTATTAACTACTAACCTTCCTATTATTTGTACATATCTTTAAATTACTCCCTCCGTTTTTTTATATAAGTCGTTTTACAGCTATGAACGTTGATTAAGAAAACCATTAATTTCTTATATTTTCTAAACAAAAACATCATTAATTATTTACCTAACCACAATTCAACCAATAGAAAAATAGAATATATATTACCATTGGTCATACAATATTAATTATTAATAAATTTTACATAGAAAACCGAAAACGACATATAATTTGGAACAAAAACATTTCTCTAAAACGACTTATATTAAAAAACGGAGGGATTAGTTTTTATTAAATATATACTTTCTCTCAACACATTATTTAGTCAATCAATTTAAATCATATAAATAAATATCGTTTGACAAATTAAATAGATAATATCCTTGAAATTCATACTCAACAGTAGATTAAAATATATGATAATTTTATATTCGAGTTCATTGTACCCTATAGTTTTGACCTAACATTATGTGAATCATAAAACATGTTATATAAGACTCTGTTTCAAATATACCTTATTGATATTATCTTATACTTTGTACATTATAATGACTTATAAAACATGTTTACTTTCCAGATTCAAATATTTTTGCTTCCTGAAGAATAAAATTCCGGATAATTTCGTTGTTCATCATATAGTTTGTGTAAAAAAATTTACACAGCAGCGACAAATAAATATTTTTTAATATATTATATCCTCTTTATTATTTCTAATATCCCAAATCCGTAGAAATAAAAACAAAGCAATATCGTATAACTATATAAATATATTCCAGTGTTTATAGATATAAAATGAAAACAAATCGTAAAGAGATTCAAGTATTTTAAGTTCTTTAACAATAAAATTTCAATCTTTATATGGACAACCAAATGGGATATTTACACAATAAATTCATTAGTTTGTAAATTAATTGCACCCACGCCCAACGTGGTTAAATTTTATATATTAGTATACTTCACTCTTTAATAATATCAAAATAATATTAGATTTTAAGTATTTATAGTATTGATTTGTATATAAAAAAATGTATTAGTCTACATAATTTTTATTGTAATTTTATTCATATTTTACTAAGTTAACTCCCTATGTTTCATTTTAATCTATACTATTAAAGCAAAATCCCTACTAGGATTTTGTCCTTAGTTTTTCAAATTATTTACATTTCAATGCCACTGTCATTTTTTATTATTTTTAATAAATTTCTGCAACAATAAATACAACCAATCAGATTTATTTTATGATTAATCAAATATTTTAAAGATACTTTAGTATCCACTATATATAGAAAATAACAATACTAACTATATTTTGAAATACAATATCTAGAAAGTTACGATTAAATATGATGCATGTGTTTTCCTAAAACTGAATACCCTATTTTTACTGGTCTCACCAAACGCTTTATTGACAAACCATAACACACACAAAAAAAATTACCCAATGGCTGTTAATATGTTGGTCGATTACTCACGTCAGCTATTCCATAATCTCAATTTGATACCAGTTTTTATATGATTAAGGATTGCGTATTAGATTTAGGGATTTTAAAAAAAATATAATAATTTTTTTAATAACAAATAAATTATGTAAAAGTTACTACATAATAAAATTTATATTATTAAACTCTTAAAAACTAATTTCTATGAGTATAAATATGCAACTTCTTATATTATGTATTTAGGCCTAACACATATGAATGTACAAACAACACAATTTGTAAATAAGATTAGATTATGTTATGTAAAAATTATTTAATCTTATAACTAACAAATATTTATAAAAAAAATTAAAAGGAACAAATCCCGCGCTTTTAAAGCGCGGGTCAAAATCTAGTTGTCGTTTAAATTTGTTCACATATATTAATAATTTTGTATATTTTATAAATAAAAACGGCATTACCTATATAGCTAACCATATTTCAATCAATAAAAAGAAACTGAAGAATAATGTTTATAAATTTAGTATTGAAACTTTAAAGCAACATTTATTTTGTAACAGAAATTTTATTATAAAACGGCGCTTAATATGAAACTTAAGAGGAGTAATATTCTACATTTGAAAATTTAATTATATTATGGAATTGATGAGCCAAATAAGACTATCCCATACCCGAACCGAACCAAACTGAAGATCAGAAAATACAATTTAGAAGCGAATCAAAACCAAAAGCTTATACTTAAACATATTAATGAACAAATATATATGTTATTAAATTTGTCAATAAAAAAAAATTTTGCGCTTTCAAACCGCGGGTACTATCCTAGTTTTCTGTAAATCCCACCATATCTAAAATCCACCAAACCATTCTTACGGTGGGATTTGCGCTTTCAAATCTTTGATCACTGCCAACTCACCGCTTATCAAGACCTCCTCCTCAAGGGCGTTATTTTCCCGCCATCATCGTTAACGCGAGTCTCAGTCGTCAGTTTCAGGTTGTAACTGAAATCACGAAGAAGCTCCAATGGCCGCCACAAGCAACGCCGTCGTGTTCATCGTCATACTTGCGATCACCTTCTCTTCCTCCTCCGCAGTGACCGAGACGCAGGCCCCTTCTCCACCGGCTCTCACCTGTACGGAGGAGCTAGTCATGTTCTCTCCATGCCTTCCTTACGTCTCGGCTCCACCGAACAACATCTCAGACGCGCCGGATCCTCTTTGCTGCTCGGCTTTCTCCACATCCGTTAATTCCGGCGCCGGAAACTGCCTCTGTTATCTTCTCCGGCAACCTATGATCCTTGGATTCCCGTTGGATAGATCACGACTGCTTTCTCTTTCCCAGATCTGTAGCGATCTTAGCTCCGACGAATCTTTCGAGTCTATCTGCTCGCCATCAGGTTGAATCAATCTTGGGTTTGTAATTATGTGTGTGATGCAGAGTCGCCGGAGCTTCCGCCGCTTCAGAGCATTCAGTTCACAGCTCCTTTTGTTTACGGTATAAGTGAATCCATTTGGGTAATAGTTTACTTGAATCCAGTGACGAGTTTCATTGATATCTGCAGGTGTTAGAGCTTCCGCATCTTCTCCATCGTTCGCCATTTCACGGGAAGCCGCCGGAATTTCACCAACCTCCGATCAACCCTCACCAGAGACAGATAGCTTATCATCAACACCAGAATCCATCATAAACGGCTCCCCAAAGATCACAAGCTTCTGCTTTCTCTCGACCATCATCATGACGCTGCCCACTTCTATCTTCACTCGTATCTGAAGCATTCCTCTTTCTTTCCTTTGCAATCTCAAGTTCATTAGTGGTGGGTGTCTCTTTAAAACCCATACTTGATCTCTTCCTTTTGGCTTTGTGAATCGAACAAAGATGATATAGACATACCATTGTTCTCAGAGTACTGTACATTGTTTCCTTTTAGCTTTGTGAATCGTGGAACAAGAACATGTTTAGGTTGTTCTCTCATAAGAAAGTCATTTCAAAGTTTAACACAAGTCATATAAGCTTCTAGAGTTGAAAGAAAGAAAAGAAAAAGAAGCTAATGCCAGCTTAGTAGAAAACACAACATAACAGACTTAGACAGAAGCAGTGGTGACATCTTGAACAGACTGACGCCAAGCGTGTGTACGAGCTCCATCCTTGTCCACGATCTTGATCACAAAGTTTGGTGGTGCAATCACCAGCCTTGACCTGATCTCAGTTATGCATTTGTCCACCAGTTCAATGGCTTCTTCAACGGACATGTCACTGCGGAAGTGCCTGTCCATCGTGGAGAGAGAGAAGTATGAGCCGTAACCGAATGCTCCCTTGTCAACCTTGTGAAGAGTTGCAATGTAGTCAATGTAGTATAGAGATGCGCCTGCTTCTTTGTCGTAGCCAGCCATCAGGATGTTCACAGAGTAGGGATTCTGGATTCAAACAGATTAATTGTTATAAACTAATGGACTTTTGATCATTGGAAGGTTCAGCAATCTAAAGCAAATCGCACATGTAATACTAGATTCTACCCAAAATCGGCCAGAAAGATCACAAATTAGTATGCATGATGATATCTGCTTAAGTCAGATACACAACTTCCTAGTCTTTCAAAGCAATTACAATTACTTGATATAAGGAGACTTCTAGTTTTGACTAGAGTATCATCTTTTTCTGCCGTAAGGACATATCACGGTTCAAAAGTCTGTTACTTGAATCAACCTGAAGAGCAACACTTGCGTGACACAGAACATGAAAACTTTCAAAACTGCAACAAAGTTTCGAAAGAAAGCCAAGCTTGATTTGCAAAAATTATTTCAATCATATCAAAAGAAAATATTAATAATGACTACATAATGAAAAGTTCTGTTTGGAAACATAAAACATATTTTCCAGGTGACTTAATTCAATAACTTAACACTAATGTCTCAGAATCTCAGAACTATGTGAATGAACAACCACCATAAAGAGGAGGAAGCAAAAACCAAGAACCCAAGAGCATGTCAAAAAAGCATTATACTACAGAAGAAAGATCCAATCCATAACAAGTTCAACTAAGTAGAGTATCAAAAGAGGAAAAGACAATATCTTTCTATCACCTTCAAACACCATCTAGTAACCCTAATTCCCCAAGCTCAAAACCACAATAAGAAAAGAGGTGACCTTTCTCAAAGCAGTGGCGAGCTCGCCACGAGTGAAGTTGGCAGCAGCAGCGGTAGTCAATGGGATCCCGTTTCTGAACTGATACAGTGACACATTCTTCTGTACATACTCAGTAAACTGAACCCTATACAAATTCCCACAACACCATCATCAATTGATTCAGAGAGAGAGACAGAGAGAGAGGCGAGGGAGGAGGATTTACCGGTCACCAGGCTCGCCGCTTGCGGCAATGAGCTTGTGTGAGTCAAGGAGCATGATCTTGTCCTCGTTGTTCTTGTGGACAAGGATACTGTGAACCGCCGATGTATCCGCCGCCACGATAGCGAATCCATTTCCGACCAGACCGAACACGCACTCCATCTTCAGATCTGTTTTTCGCGAGACAAAAGTTGTTTTTGAGTTACTTCGATCTTTTCCGATTTGTTCTTTTCCTCCTGGTCGATGGAGATATAAGAGCTTGGATCAAAGCGACTTGAGGAACAAGACGGGTGCTCGGGTAGTAATTCTACGAGATAACCCGAACCGAACCAAACCAAACCTAACCGAACCAAATAAATCATAACCAAACCAAAGTATATGTCTAAACCATTTGATTCAAAATTTTATCAATCCAGATAGTTCGGTTTGGTTGGTTTTAAATCGAACCAAGACCAAAAAGACCGAAATATTTTTTTAATTAGATTAATTAAATATACTAATAATATTAATATCTAATATATTTAACCATTTAGCTTAAACAACTAAACATAATTATACACATCTTACTTCAAAATGATTAGAATAAACAAAACTAAAAATAAAATAAAAGAATATGAATCTCATACATTAACATCAAAACTGAAAAATTATTTATGATATTTATATTAGATTTGAAGATAATTATATAGAAAAAATTGGATTACATCTTCTACATATTTATTGTGACGTGTGGTTTTACGTTTAAAAATAAAGAAAATAATGGTTTAATCTCAAATAAAGATTTGTTTATATTTTTTACAAATTATATTTTTGTAATTGAATTAGAACAAAACTAAAAAAAATCAACTCTATGGAATTGAAAAATAAAAACAAAACCAATTAAATCAAACACAAACCAAACTAAAATTAAAACCGAACTGAACTAAAACTGAACCAAACCGAAAATAAACCAAACCCAACTAATATTGGTTGACTTTGGTTAAAGTTTTCTTAGACCAAATAATCCACCAAACTGAATCCGTAATTAAACTGAAATACCTATCCCTACCTCCATCACATGTCCTAGATGGCGTCTGCCTAAGAACATTATTAGTAATAAATATGTAAAATTAAATCTCTTAACATAAATTTAATAATATTTAAACATAATACTTAAATGTCACAGAAGTAATTACATTGTAGTTTTAAGGGTTAGCTCTAAAATTGTATTTTATTAAAATTGGAATATATTTTAGAACTAACTCTTAAAACTACAACTTATCTACACCTAAATGCTAATGAAGTACTAAGTAATCCTAAATTTAAGCATTAATTATAATTTTCTAACTAGATTTTGACCCGCGCTTTCAAAGCGCGGGTTTATTTTTGTTTTTTTTTTCAATTGACAAATATTTAGTAAATGTCACATTTTCATATATTTGTGTTTTATTTTATAAAAGACTTAAAATTTTTATCTTTATTTATCGTATTTCATTTTAAATGACTATTTATGTTAAAAAAAATTAAACTTTATTTTTAATGAATTAAGTTGGTATAACTCTGATAAATTAATTTTACTATGGGGTTAATATTTTAATTAAAAAATTATATACTTTTAATAAATATTTATACTTTTCAATAAAAAAATTCAATTATTTTTATGAATGCTTAAATTATATTAAGAAAAGAAAAAAATAATAATTAAAAATAGTTGAAAAAAAATTATTTGAACTTGGACTCAATGACCTAAAGGAAAAAAAAAGTGAGAATTGAATCTGATTTTTTAATAGGCCCAAATGGCCCAAGAGATATTTGATTTGGGCTGGATCCAAAAATAATGACCCAATATAGATTTGTTATTAATATTACTTAATTGCCCTTAATGAAACATGCAATGTTAGTGAAGGAAACATGCCCCTAAGGTAATTATGACAATAGGATCCTGCTTTAATAGTATAGATTTAATACATAATTTTCTAAATCGAGAATGTATGGATATAGTTTTGGGGTTGCGAAACTATTTGGTTATGGTAGAAAGATTTAAGTATTTAAATATTTAGTGACATCCACATAAACTAATAAAACTAGAGTCAATTGGCCAAAAATACAAAAAGAATGGCCAAATTAGGTATATGCCATGAGAATGCCAAATAGTAAATTGAAGTGGAGTGAATATACATATCTGTCCTTTTGCAAATCTGATAGATAAGTTTTGTTATAGTCCTCTAGGATCTTAGGCTGTATTTCGTAGATTTGCAATAGATTTGGTAAATATATTTTTTAGATTTTCTAGGCAAACTTAAATCTGGACCATATATTTTTTGAGCAAAGCAGCGCATTAAATAACGTATCCACACTTAAGATTTGCCGATTTTTACATACAAAAAAATATAAGCAAGAGAGAGGTTTAAGCTTCTTTCTCTTCGACTCTATAAAATCAAGTAACCAGAGAGTCATTCTCAGATCCATAAATGGTTCAAATCTATACCGTAAACCCTTCGGTTTCAATCAACCCAAATGCCTTTATACGGTTTCCTTTGACAATGGTAATTACATACCAGTTTACCAGAAAATAACCGTATTTTAAGTTTTCTAACCAGTTACAAATAATTATATCTGGTCAACAATTATTTATAACCGTATTTCGCTATCTAACCGGTTACGTATAATCATATCAGGGCAATAAGATATGTGGATCCAAAAAAAAATTGCTACCATTTAACTTACTAACACCAAACCATTAACCAAAATCAATACAGATTAAACGCCCAACCTTTCATATCTAATCCCTAAATGGTTCAAATCTAAACCCAAAACTCTTCAGGCTCAATCAACCCAAATGGCTTCACACGGTTTCCTTTCATACTGGTAAGTAAAAACCAGTTCACCACAACAATAACCGTATTTAAATTCTTCTAACCGTTTACTTATAATTATATCTGGTCAACGGGTATTTATATCCCTATTTTCAAAGTGATCTAACCGGTTACCAATAATAATATCAAGGCAATTACATATCTTATTGTTTTTTTTTTAAAATAACCTTCCCAATTACTAACTGAAAACCATTAACCAAATTCACTATAGATTAAACGCCCAACCCTTCCTATCTACTCCCTAAATGGTTCAAATCTAAATCCTAAATCCTTCTGTATCAATCAACCCAAATGCCTTTGCACTGTTCACTTTTACAATGTTAAAAAAAATGACTGTTGTCCAAAACAATAACTGTAAATAGCAGTAGAGATTAAACGCACAATCCTTTATATCTAATCACTAAATGGTTTAAATCTAAACCCAAAATCATTTGGATTTAATCAACCCAAATGCCATTACTTGGTTAACTTTCACAATGGTAAGGAAATACAAGTGAAGCAGGAAAAACGGTTTCTCTGCCAAATACAAGTGATATAATATATCTGCCAAAACGTCCAGAGAATGTTGGTTCCTCTGCAATCTCTACAAGCTTTCCTAGCGGGGACGCCGCAGAACATCGACTTCATCATCTTCCAGAGCACGGATTATCTTACTGATTGCAAACGGATTGTGGTAAGGGGTGACTCTCACACCAACGAGTTCTTCGCCAAATGCAAACATCCTCTCCGGTATTGCAAGCGAAGGTTCCACCTCTGTTAAATTTTCCATTTGGATCCGAAGCCACTTTACACAGACGGACTGAAAATAAGAAATATTCAGAAACTGAATTTAAAAAGGATTGAATATGGATAAAAACCCTCCACATGAGTTCGGATTTGAAAGCAAGATCTGTAAAAGAAAATATTTTTGAAGATTCAATTCTTCTGACAAGAGGATATGGATTATGATACACAAATCTTATAATATCTTCACCTATGGATTGCATAATCTTTTAGATCGTACAGCAAGGATTCATTTGATAGGGGCATAATTGTATTTCTATTTTGCTGAACAATACTTAATAGTACATAATGGTAGTTACCTAATTACGCCTAAAGCTATGGGCAGAGAGTGCAATTTCTCAAATCTCATAAAACTATGTAGTCCATGCAAGTCTATCATATTTTCAACCTGCTGATTGTCGATTTTATGTATATTAAATTAGAAAGCAAGCAACCTGAAAAACTAAGTCTTCATAGGTTCTATGTATATTAATTGTATGTTCATGTGTTTAAAATTTTTCTGTACTAATGAAAATGTTAGATATATATTTTTAATATTACTAGAGATGAACTTTCAATTTGAAAATTCAAATCGATGAAAATTTAAATGTTAGATATATATTTTAATATATCTCAACTCCTTTCTTAAAATTTCGGGTCATTCTTTTGGCTTCACTGTGGCCTCTTCTTATCCTTTGAGGTTTTCCTTTGTTTCGTGGCCGGATTCGGGAATAAACTACTGCATGCGCTTGACTATAGTCTTTCCATGCTCACAGCTAGCATCAGCTCCTTTGCGTTCTTTAAGTGCTCACCTGCGTGGTTTTCTTGTTTCAATTTCAACGAAGATCTCTCATCTAGCACATGTGTTAGTCTTGCATGCCTCCTCCATTGTCATTTATCGGGTTTGTCTTCGGCAAATATTTTCTAAATGGTATTTTCCTTGTCGTCAAGTTTTTCTTGTGGTATAAGAAGAGTTTGGACCTACGAACTATATTGTTGTTGCTTGTTTCTCCAATTAAATTATAAATTGTAGTCCTTAATAATGGGTTAGGTTAGATTCTTTGATTTTGGGGCCTTGTTTTAGTCTCTAGGATCCGAAATGCTTTTTAAGCAATCCAGATATCAAGTTTCTTTGTAATCAAACTAATGGACCACCACGTCCGTTCACTCGGCCTGTAGTTCCCATCTCATGCAACATGTCGTGTGTTAATTTTCCGGAGACTCGAAATTCATGTTTAACCGACCATGCAATCATCACATGACCTTTTTCTGTGCTTTGGTTTCACTCGCACGATATCACGATATCGGGAATCATTTATAGATAGGTCATCAATCATTTTACTACACCTGTTTAAGCACACATATTGTTTATCACTAGAGTTTGACCCGCACGACAGTGCGGGTGTTTATTTCATTTTTACTTATATGTATATTTAATTATCTATATTATTTTTCAAATGCCTAAATTTTATAGCTTGTTTGTTTTATTCAATTAATTATTTCAAATTCACATGACTTAATTCATGTGTGATTTTTTATTTGAATCTTCCTTTAGAAAGTAGTTTAAATTATTTTTTGTATAATTTGAATTATTCTAAAATAAACAAATCAAATAGATTTTCCTATACTTTCTCTCAAATTGTATCCAGATAAATTCTTTTCATATCTTTTTATTTACAATATAAATATATATTTCATTTTTTTCATTAAATAAACCTTTTAAATATTTAATAAATTTCATACTTTTGTAAAATAAAGGTATATTTTATTTTTCACTTAAACAAAACTTCGAAATATTTTGTTAATTTCATGTTTATTTAAAAATTATATTTATATTTCATTTTAACTAATATAAACTTTTAAAATATCTAATAATTTTTTTAATTATAACTAAACTCAGATAAAATTTTATATTAAATTTGCGATAATAATTTAATATAATACTTTTCAATTAGAATTTTGATCCTTGACCAATAACATTTTTCAATTTAGAATTGTGTATCATGATTTAAAATATGCTATTACTGAAAATAAAAACAAATAAATTAAATTAGTGCATATGAACTATAAAATTGTTGTGTTTTAAAAAATCAATTAGTAATATGGTAAATATTAAAATTATATGCAGTTAATCACGTAAAATACATAAGGTTGTCTGTAAAAATGAAAATAATAACCCGGTTGTGCGGATCAAGGCCTAGAATAATATTCAACTAAATTAATATAATAGTTTTTCAAATATGGATATAATCATGATATGATTGGTTTACAATTATCCGACTTTTAAATGTAGGAAAAAATATTTTAGTTAACTAAATATATCCATATTTTGTGAACAATATTTCTTTGAAAGATTTTCTTTAAACCCTATTTTCGTAATATCTGAATTATTTTATTTAATTTTGATAATATTTTTTTTTCAAATATAGTTACAATCACGATATTCTTGGATTTTAACTTTACGATTTTAAACGTAGGTTAAAAAACGTTTTAGTTAAATATACAAACCCATATTTTGTGAAAAATAAATTATGATTCTAATAAATATGTTAATTTTAACTGAATAAAATTATGCAAATTTATGAATTATTTTATATCCAATTTTAGTTGAACTGTACCATCATCATCTTCTCCAAATGCTTACTGTGTTTGGTTTATAAAGTAAAAGTATAATTAAAAACGATAGAAATGTTCATGTTCAAGTCATTAACCATTATAATTTTATTAGTTGTTAAACTTTCTTCTGCATTTACATCCACGGACAGAAAATATGAATCGAGCAATATGATTTTTTGGAAGAAATTGATGAACAATACACATCATCGTGTAAATATGACTGCAATTTATGGAAGAAACATGTTCAATACTAATATCCCAATACATGTACATGGTGCAAATATGAACAGAAGTTATTTATGTTCATAGAAATTTGTTTAAAGCATATGTGTAAACACAGGAAAAGGACAAAAAAAAATTTTTGTTCACCATGAAAAGGACAAATATAAACATGAAATATGACATAGAGCACAGAGTAAAAGTTGACGTTAGGAAACATACTTCTATTCATGTATGCTTATAGTCATATAAACTGGGATAATGATCTTAATTTATTTGACATAGAATAAAATATATAAACGATTGTTTGCTGTTTAATAGTAGAGCTGTGGGGTTTAAGGTGATATTAATATACATTAATGATAAAGAAATTGAATGTAATGAATTTTTAATAGATGGTCCAAAATGAAATATTACACATGAAAAAAGTCTTGACTTCTGTTTTAATATATAAGATTCTTGGTTTAGACTCTATTCGATAAAATATGAAACCATTCTTCATCCTAGACTTGATATTATTTATTTATTTTTGCTCAACTTCAACTTTTTTGTTCATCAATAACATGAATACAAAGATTTTAACATCACTAGAGATTCAATTACAGAGACAATGAAGGGATCTAATAAGACCGATCTAATAACACCTATGGATCGTAACATTACCTAATCAAAATTTGTTATACTCTTAAGTTCAAAATGTTTTATCTAGTCATTTCTTTTTTTTTCTTTCTAATATACCTCTCTTTAATTAATTATTTGTAATGTTCTATTTAGATGCTCTTTTAACTTAAAACTTTATATGGATCATTAAGAAATCTTAGTTTTTTATTCCTCAATCAATTTACATATTTAATACCCAACTATTAATACACATATTTATTCCCTTACCAACTATTGATTGCTTAAAATAATTAAATTAGTCAATTATTAAAAAATAGACAGTAACCATTAATTTTGTGATCGTTCATAATATGTTGATTTTTATATTTCTAATCTGTGCAGTTAATTATTAATCAAAAAAAAATGCGCATGTTAAGTATTAAAAAAGCCTATTTCAAATACTTCAAAGCTCATTTACCATTCATGACTGCAAAATATTTGTATATGCACCAATATATAAATTTAAATAAACCCATTGAACATAACTGAATTATCCATATTTTATGAAAATATCAAAATTAAAACGATTTTTTTAAAGGAAAATTAAACAGAATTTAAAAACAAAAAAAAATATTGTTAATCTTGGTCTTGAAACCTAAAAGGCTAAAACTGAAATGAATCAACAACCAAACTGAACCACATTTTTGGTGCCATACGGTAACCTAAAGGATAACCAAAAAATCGGTTCGGTTGTGTTCCGTTAACCGAAATTGCAGGCCTAGTTCTGCTCTATAATTATTAACTAGAGATTGATCCGCACGCCCGTGCGGGTGTTAATTTTTACGGTTTTATAAATTATTTGTTATTTTATCATTAGTGTTATATATTTAAGATGTGTCGTCGTATAACTAATTGTATTCAAAATATTTGGATTGAATCGGATAATAAGATTATTTTTGGTACAAATATACACTCTTTTCAGATACATTGGTTAATTAAATATTTTTATATTTCTACACATCAAAATCAAAATCATTCAGACCCGAGAGGATCCAACTCAAGCATCATACATAAATTTATAATATCCAAGTGGCGCGCGCCTAATTTAAAAATCCAAAAAAATTAATCCCGAAAGAAACAACTTGTACCTCAATGAGTATCCGAATGTCCATACTTAACTGATTTTGCAAATAGATTAAAAAGGAAACTCTTTCTATATATTTGGCAAAAATAAGAAAAATAGAAAGAATTTTTTATTTAATAAAATAGTTATATGAAGTGAAACATTAAGTGATAATAAATGTAATACTTTTTAATTATTTTGATTTAAATTATTATCTTGTTCATATAAACTATGCCTTTAAATTATGTGTTTTGCAATGTAATTTTTCACCAATTGGAACTAAGACAAAAGAAAGTTTTAGTAAAACATATTAAACCAAACTATTAACCATATGCAAAACTCGGTTATCTTACATTTTTATTTTTTTTATAATTGCACAAAGTTAATATTGATTAACTAATAAATAAAAATCTACATTATTACTTTTACGGTAAATATAATTAATGATGTGATATATTGTTAAAGTAATATAATTAATGAAATTACTAAAATAAAACTATACTTATATTTTTATACATTAATATTTGTTTTTCATAATTAGTGTTTTATATTTTAGATATGTTGTAATATAACTAATTGTATTCAAAAGATCCGGATCGAATCAGATAATATGGTTATTTTTGGTACAAATATCCAAACCCGTTTCAAATACATTGGTTATTTAGATATTTTAGGGTCATATACATCAGAACCAAACTCATCCAGACTCAAAAGGATTCAACTCAAAACCTATACATAAATTTATAATATTCAAGGAGTGAGTAATTTTAAAACAAAATAAAACGATACCCGAAAGGAACGACTCGTACCTAAGTGGATATTTAGTGTTCATGCCTAACTGATTTTATAAACTAATATAAATGATATTTTTATGTGTTTTGCTAAATTAAGTGAAACTGAAAGAGTTTTTTTTATTTAGTAAGCAATTATATTGATTGAAAAATTAAGTGACAATGAATGTAATTCATTTTTATTATTTTGATTTAAGTTATGATTTTATTCACTAAACATGTTTTTGAATTATATTTTTGGCTACGTAATTTTCCACTGATTGAAAAAAAAATGTTATAGTAAAACAAATTAAAACAAACGCTTAACCTTATGCAAAACTCAGTTATTTTACTTTTTTGATTTTAGAATTGACACAAAACTAATATTGATTAACTACTAAATAAAATCTACACTATTATTATTATGGTATTATAATTAATGATGTGAAATATTGTTAAGACAATATAATTAATATGAGTGAAATATGGAAATACAATTAATGTAGTATTGCTATCTTCGTTTCCAAACAATTTTCAGTTATAGTACTATTCATGTTTCCAAACATTACTAAAGTGTACTTCAGTTTTAATATTATAGACTAGGTAATAACCCGCGCCTTGCACGGAATGTGATTATTTATTTTGTTATTTTTAATAAAAACACATTAAATTTGTTTAATCTGGATATCGGTTCGGTTTTAAGTTATTTTTGGTTTCTCCTAAAATATAACCATTATTTTAAATTAATATTTTATTTTGGTTTGTTTTGTTAGAATGTTTGATTTTTTTAGTTTTTTAGAAAAAACCAAAAATTACTATTATTTGTTTATTTTCATGTTATAAATTTAAGATAATCGTCATGTCGAACTAATAGTTGTATATCATAGTTTGTAAGCGGATAATAGTTCAAGAAAAAAAAACTATTAAGACAAATCATTTCACTACAATTTGCTCGGTAGTGGAAGAAGCATTAAGAAAAAAAATATTTCAACTTCCAAAAAAAAATAGATACTTCAGTGGTGGTAAATACTTATAAGGTGCTCACATCAATGTGCATATGTATGTGTATGTAAAAGTATATAAGAATAAATGACAAATATATAAAGATATTGTTAATTTATATTAAATGACATTTTTGTTCTAAATAATACATGAAAGATGAAATTAAAATTAATTAAAAATTAAAAAGGCCTTGACATTAGTGAATTTTTTCCATATAAAGAAAAATCAATTGTATCCGTAAATAGAGGTGTGCACATATCGAATATCTGGGTATTTGGAGGCATTCAAGTCGATTCAATCTTTAGCCACCTAGATAGTCGGTGACTCTGATAACCGAAATGATTTAGAATTTTAAAGAATATCCTATTTGATCTGTAAATAAAATAAATTTTATAAAATAATTGAAAAATTTAATAATAACATTTTTTTACAAAATAAAATATTATTTAACTTTCTAAACTTTAATACCTATTATAATAAATTTAATTCATAAAATATTGTAAACTTATATAAACTATAATATATATAACATATATATATATATATATATATATAATTCTGTACATATATGTACATATATGCATATAACAGATCGAATTTGATATCCGTTCCTAAAAATATTGGAATTTGTGATTTGTTTTTTTTTTTAATTATATTTTAGTAACTGATTTGCTTCGTAGAGTTACAGATATCCATATTTTTTGTTTCAAATCAGAACGGATAACAAATGGAAACAAAATTTAGAAATATTTTGCCTGACTTTATCCGTAAACAATAAAAATAATATATATATAGTTTAGATTTTGATTCGTTATTTGTTTTGATTCGAAACGAAAAATCCAAAGTTTTATTGGAACCGTTCATATGAGTTTTATATTAAAAATATAAAGTATATAGTGTAAACACTTTTATGAATATAGTGTAAACGTATTAGCATATTTATTATCAAATTATCGTGAGGCTGCCACGTATCTATTATAGTGTGAATACATTTATTACAATGTTTCTCTTTTAATATATACCCAAAAGGAGTTACAAAGAGAGACGAAGCAATGGCTAGCTTCTCCACAGCACAACCTCTCTCACTGCCACGTCACCCGACCTTCTCCAATCCCAATCAACCAACGGCCAATAACGACCGCTCCAGCCACACTATCTCCCTGATCGACCGATGTTCCAACCTCCGACAACTAAAACAAATCCACGCCCAAATGGTCCGCACCGGTCTCTTCAGCGACCCTTACTCAGCCAGCAAGCTATTCGCCATCTCCGCCCTCTCCCACTTCGCGAGTCTCGATTACGCCTGCAAGGTGTTCGATCAAATTCCCCAGCCAAACTCCTTCACCTGGAACACACTCATCCGCGCTTACGCTTCGGGACCAGACCCTCTCCGTAGCATCTCGGTCTTCTTGGACATGGTTTCGGACAGCCGGTTCGGTCCCAACAAGTACACTTTCCCTTTCCTCATCAAAGCTGCCGCAGAAGTTTCTTCTTTATCTCTGGGCCAATCCCTTCACGGGATGGCTGTTAAATCAGCCGTCGGATGCGACGTCTTCGTGGCCAATTCTTTGATACATTGTTACTTCTCCTGCGGGGATTTGGATTCTGCTTGTAAAGTGTTTACCACGATTCAAGAAAAGGACGTGGTTTCTTGGAACTCGATGATTACAGGGTTTGTGCAGAAGGGCTCTCCAGATAAGGCCTTGGAGCTTTTCAAGAAGATGGAGTCGGAGGACGTTAAGGCGAGTCACGTCACGATGGTTGGCGTCTTGTCCGCTTGTGCAAAGACGCGGAATCTTGAGTTCGGGAGGAGGGTTTGTTCTTACATCGAAGAAAACAGAGTGAACGTGAACTTGACGTTGGCTAACGCGATGCTTGATATGTACACCAAGTGTGGAAGCATAGAGGACGCGAAGAGGCTGTTTGATAAGATGGAGGAGAGAGATAACGTCACGTGGACAACAATGCTTGATGGGTATGCGATTTTGGAAGACTACGAAGCGGCTAGAGAGGTTCTTAACTCTATGCCTAAGAAGGATATAGTTGCTTGGAATGCTCTTATATCTGCTTATGAGCAGAACGGTAAGCCTAACGAGGCGCTTCTAGTGTTCCATGAGCTGCAGCTTCAGAAGAACATAAAGCTGAATCAGATCACGCTGGTGAGTACTTTATCGGCTTGTGCGCAGGTAGGGGCACTGGAGTTAGGTAGATGGATCCATAGCTACATCAAAAAGCACGGCATTAGGTTGAATTTTTACGTTACGAGTGCGTTGATTCATATGTACTCTAAATGCGGAGATCTTGAAAAGGCTCGTGAGGTGTTCAGTTCCGTAGAGAGGAGAGATGTGTTTGTGTGGAGCGCGATGATTGGTGGCTTAGCGATGCACGGATGTGGAAACGAAGCATTGGATATGTTTTATAAAATGCAGGAGGCTAATGTGAAGCCTAACGGTGTGACTTTCACCAATGTGTTCTGTGCTTGTAGTCATAGTGGTTTGGTAGATGAGGCTGAGTTATTATTTAAAGAAATGGAATCGAGTTATGGTATTGTCCCTCAGGAAAAGCATTACGCTTGTATAGTTGACGTTCTTGGTCGCTCGGGTTATCTAGAAAAAGCTGTGAAGTTCATAGAAGCGATGCCGATTCCTCCGAGTGCGTCTGTCTGGGGAGCGCTTCTAGGAGCTTGTAAGATCCACGCCAATCTGAGTCTCGCTGAAAGGGCGTGTACACGTTTGCTTGAGCTCGAACCTAGGAACGACGGCGCGCACGTGTTGTTATCAAACATATACGCGAAGTCCGGGAAATGGGAAAGCGTTTCTGAGCTGAGGAAGCACATGAGAGTCACCGGACTTAAGAAAGAGCCAGGATGCAGCTCGATTGAGATAGATGGGACGATCCACGAGTTTCTCTCAGGAGACAACGAGCACCCGATGTGTGAGAAGGTGTACGGGAAGTTAAACGAGGTTATGGAGAGGTTGAAAGCGAATGGCTACGAGCCAGAGATGTCTCAGGTCCTGCAGATCATCGATGAAGAAGAGATGAAGGAGCAGTCTCTGAATCTGCATAGTGAGAAGTTGGCGATTTGTTATGGACTGATATCAACGGAGGCTCCTAAGGCGATTAGGGTGATTAAGAATCTGAGGGTGTGTGGAGATTGTCATTCAGTTGCTAAGCTGATATCTCAGCTCTATGATAGAGAGATCATAGTGAGGGACCGGTATCGGTTTCACCATTTCAGAAATGGGCAGTGTTCTTGTAACGATTTCTGGTGAAAATTTCAGATTGTTTTTATTGTCAAAATTTTGTATTGCAATCATATCATATGATAACCACTGTAGACTGTAATGATATATGGACTTCCTCGCTGTACCATTAGTTACCAGAACTGTCATTTTTCTAATCATTTTGGACCTTTGATAGTTTGTTGAATCCCAGTGGGAATGGTAAGAACCATCATCAGCCAATGAGTGCTCGTTGTGTGTTGCCATCATCAAACTAGACTTCATCTTGGTATGTTCCTCCATCCATCTTGGATTTTGAAGTATGGTTTGTTGGTTGGCTGTCTCTATTTTTTCATACGTTTATGTTTAAAAGGTTTACACTAGAGTTATACAAAAGACAATGAGTAGATCATTAGATACAGTGTCCTGAGATCTTACTTTCCACCAGCGAAAGGTTTGGATCAAGTATAAAAAGTGAAAATCATTGTTTCTATCTTCCCTTTTTTTTGAAATAATTCAAAGAGTTTATACTGAAAGTAACTTTTGGATGATAATGAAGACTTTCCTTGAGTTTCTAAAAGTTAAAATAATACTAATAATTAGTATTTTGGTGAATAGTATACTTAATTTATAGATTTTATTCTGTAATCAATCTATTACTAATGAGAACACAAAATGCAGTTATTCAAAAAAAAAATGAGAACAAAATGCTGACAAAAGTCAATAATTTCTCTGAAATTAGTTATGGATTTGTTTTCTTTCACTGAAATTATGGATACTATGAAAAATAACAAAAATTAGGCAACAATTTTTTTTTTTTGTAAATTTATATGTTCCAGCCAATTAAGATATACTCCATATATTAAATTTCAGTATCTATAGAAAGAAAATATATATATATATATACAATTATACATATATGGCTTGCAAAATTAAAATAATAATACAAAGAAATCCAACCAAAAAGGCGCGTTTTTATGTCTACTTTGAAATGAAACGTTGTGGTGGGGCCCCCACAAAGTGGCATGCAGCAGAGATAAAAAAGGCATTATAATTATTTACTCATCTGTTTGTTTGGCCGCTGCTTCCTCTTCAGCTTTTGAAATCTCTTGTTTTCTTCTCCTATCCTATCTGCCCTCATCTCATCTCTGTAAGTATTCAAAAATCTAAACAATCATCTCCACTTTCTCTATTAATTGCTAGTAATTAGTGTCCATTCTATGTTTTTAATGCTATTTACGTTTCGATTCACATCATTCTTGTAAGAGATCTTCTTCGGCGTTATATGAGTTTTTCTTTAGAAATTGGAAACTAAGAGATAAATTGTGTTGTTAGAGTAGGTTTGCGTGCATATGCAGGAACAAGAAAAAAAAAAAGAAAACGTAAATATAAATGTAACGGCGTTGGTTAGAACAACACTGTTGTTGTTCTGTTGTGTGATTGATGTTTACTTTTCTTCTTCTCTTTTGGTTTTATGATTTTTCAGATTAATTAAGCGTTGCACTGTGTTGTAGCCTTGTAGGAAGATGAGATAACAAAATGTTTAGGCTAAGCAAAGACATTGATTCTGCATTTCAAGGTGTTGGAACTAAAGGGTACGCTTCTTTTCTTTTTAATGCGATCCACGAGAAGAAGATAGTTTGTCTCTTTCCTCTTATGCTTGTACTCTTTTTAGCGGCCTGGAGGTTTGGTGCATCCACAATAATCAGCTTATATCGATCCCCAAGTCTTCTTTCGGAAGATTCCACTCTGGAAATGCTTACCTTCTTCTCAGCGTAAGATGCATCTCTCACTTAGATTTGAAATTTCAAGTGGTGTGCTAAATAATACTTAGTTTCTGTGTGTGATGTGTAGACGGCTTTGCGGAAGATCGGATCTCCTCAGTATGACATTCACTATTGGCTAGGACATGATGCAACTGAGGTTTTTGCTTCTTCATCTTCTTGACAACTGTTTTAATGTATATGGAATAACTAAAGATTGTTTACCTATTTTTAAAAAAATCTGAAGGTGGACTCAGTTTTGGCATCTGACAAAGCACTAGAGTTAGATGCAGCACTTGGATGTTGTACGGTTCAGTACCGTGAAGTTCAAGGTCAAGAGACTGAGAAGTTCCTCTCATACTTCAAACCTTGTATCATACCCGTTGAAGGGAAGTATTCACCACAAAATGGTCTGGCCGAAGAGACATACCCTGTCACCTTACTAATGTGCAAAGGAGACCATGCTGTTCGAGTTAAAGAGGTATATGATGAGGCTTGACATGTTTAGGCTTCAAGCTCTTCATTAATGGTTGATTGATTTTGATGTACACAAGGTGCCTTTTCTACGGTCATCACTGAACCATGACGATGTGTTTGTTCTCGATACTGCATCAAAAGTGTTCCTCTTTGCCGGTTGCAACTCAAGCACTCAGGAGAAGGCTAAAGCCTTGGAGGTTGTGGAATACATAAAGGATAACAAGCATGCAGGAAGGTGTCAGGTCGCCACTATCGGTTAGATTTTTTTCCCTCCTCTTAAGCAAGGTACTGAAAAAAAAAACAATTAATTTATTTTAGTTTCTTGTAGAGGATGGAAAGTTTTTAGGTGATGCAGATGCTGGTGAGTTCTGGACTTTCTTTGGTGGTTATGCTCCCATTCCAAAGTGTTCATCTTCTACAAACCAAGAACAGACTCCAACCACATGTGCAAAACTGTTATGGTAAAGATTTTTGTTTAATTTATTTGTTTAAAAGGATGTTTTTAAAAGAGACCATCATATGAACAAACAGGATAGATACTCGGGGGAATCTACATCCAACTGAAACAAGTTCTTTGAACAAAGATATGCTTGAAAAGGACAAATGCTACATGCTGGACTGTGACAGCGAAGTATTCGTTTGGATGGGAAGAAACACATCGCTCACTGAAAGGAAGACGTCCATTTCTTCCTCAGAAGTAAGTCATTCTTGGTAGTAGTATATAAGTTGATTGATGCAGAAGCATAAAATGTAAATGTTTAGGAGTTTCTACGAAAGGAGGGACGCTCGACCAGCACAAGTCTAGTACTTCTAACAGAAGGACTAGAGAATGCTAGATTCAGATCGTTTTTTGATGAGTGGCCTCAGACAGCAGAGTCTAGCCTTTACAATGAAGGTCGAGAAAAAGTGGCAGGTCTGTGTTTCATATTATTATTATTATTGATATGGTTTCTATAGATGGGAAATAACTAACTTACAAAACTTTTTATGCAGCAATGTTTAAACGGAAGGGATATGATGTGGAGGAGTTTTCTGATGAAGAAGATGAACCTCTTTATACAAACTGCCGAGACGCTGTAAAGGTACACTTCATCTCTAATATATATATATATATATATTTTGATCAAACTTTCATAAATGTATCTGAGCATAAGCCTGATCAATTTGGATTTTAAACTGATTCCAGGTGTGGCGTGTAGATGGTGGTGATGTCTCGCTTCTCTCCATTCATGACCAGGCAAAGCTGTTTAGCGGCGATTGCTACATTGTGCAGTATAAATATACTTACAATGAAAGAAACGAATATCTATTATATGTATGGATAGGTTGTGAAAGCATGGAGGTACGCAGGCTGTATGTAGCCTTTGAGTTTTGTTTCTTTTCAACAATCATTTGTGATTTGTTGTTCCTCAATGACCTTGGTTCTGTTTTTTCTTTTTTTTTTACTTCACTTCATTGCAGGAAGATAGAGCTGATGCCATATCTAATGCTAGTGCCATTGTTTCTTCAACCAAGGGTGAATCTGTAATGGTTAGTTCCTAATCATATCATTTTTTTTATTTTTCTCTTATTTGGTTCGAACTAACTGATTTGTTGTTACATTTGACGTTCTCCATATTCCAGTGTCATATACACCAGGGCAACGAACCTGCTCGCTTTTATTCAATGTTCCAGTCGCTAGTTGTTTTCAAGGTCAGTTTGCAATACTTTCTTGAACATTTTGTATTTTAGTATGCGACTCTACTTCTTTGATACTTTTCCAGGGTGGTTTGAGTAAACGGTACAAAACAACGTTTCTAGTGGAGAATGCAAACGAATGTGAAAGCAAGGCTTCTCTTTTCCGTGTTCAAGGGACAAGCTCAAGGAGCATGCAAGCAATTCAAGTTGACCTAGTGGGTTCTCTTGTCCTTTCTGCGATTCTGCTTTGTCATAAATACGTTTTGGTAGTATAATTATATGTCTTTGGTTCAACTGCATGCAGGCAGCAACCTCCTTGAACTCATCCTACTGTTACATTTTAAAAAATGAAGCTTCTGTCTTCACTTGGATTGGGAAACTTACCTCAGAGTCTGACCATGATGTTCTTGACAGAATGCTATATTTCCTTGATGTAAGTAACCTTTAACATACATACATGCCTTCCGGCTTATTAAGAGTTAGTTATTTTTCTTTCAGGTTGCTAGTAACAAATATGTTTCTTGGTTTCCATCTGCAGCCGTCTAGGCAACCCATGACCACAAGGGAAGGAAGTGAACCAGACACATTCTGGGATTTGCTTGGTGGCAAAACAGAGTACCCTAAAGAAAAGGAAACGAGAAAACAAGTAGAAGAACCACGTTTATTTACATGTTCTTGTATTTCAGGTAATGGTAAACATCTCTTTGAATTTGTGTTCTTTTCATCTTATTATTATATATTATTGTTTAGTTACATGGTTCAGCTATACGCACTTGTATTTTATGCCTAACGTAAAAGTGGTCTCGTTTTGCTCTTCTCTTCAGATGTACTCAAGGTACGATTCACGTGTGTATTAATTAAGTGAGCATAAAATCAGCTTGGAATACTCTCTCATCTGATTGCATGATTTTTAGGCGAAAGAAGTATACAATTTTGTGCAAGACGACTTAACTACTGAAGATGTATTACTGCTGGACTGCCAAACTGAAGTGTATGTCTGGATTGGACTAAACTCAAACATAAAGTCGAAGCAACAAGCTCTTACTCTTGGTCTGGTTAGTTTCCTCTGTTTTTTTTTTGGACAAGGGTGTAAACATGACTTAATAATTAGACTAATCCAACAACATATATAAGATTTAGGAAGCAAAAAACTCATGTTCCTGTTTTTAGTGTTTCTTAGTTTGTTGTACTTGTGATATTTGCAGAAATTTCTAGAAATGGACATACTGGAGGAAGGTTTATTAACAGTGAGGAGTCCTGTATATGTTGTCACAGAAGGCCACGAGCCACCATTTTTCACCCGTTTCTTTGATTGGGTTCCTGAAAAGGCAAACGTAAGGGACCTCCCTCCTAAATCACCTCAAACATAAGCTTTTGATACTAGTCTACTGAACTTGCACTAATAATTAATTTATGCATGCATGGGTACATTGCAGATGCATGGTAATTCATTTGAAAGGAAGCTTGCTAGTCTGAAAGGGAAGGAGTCAGTCACTAATGTAAGTCACGGTTGAAAGAATTTAGTTTGTGAAAAACAAAAGTAATGTGAAAAAGACTACTGATGTTTTAATAGATAAATGATCATAAACTAACCAAATATAAGAAATGATCAACGTGTTTCTAAGTGGCTGCAACATTTGTTCTTTCAGAGATCTAGTGGAAGCCCGTGGAGATCAGACTCAAAGGAGAACGCATCACGTGGTTCGCGAAGTCGGTCAAATGGATCAGAGCGAGGAGTATCATCTTGCTCCAGCGAAAAGTTTCCAAGCTATTCACAAGGCAGAGAAAGCAACAGTGACTCTACTCCACTTGTCAAAAAGCTTTTCTCAGAATCTCTTTCAGTGGATACAAACAATGGTAAGGTTTCATATTTCAACCTTTTCTTTGACCTTCTTGCTCATATAACTCGTAAGGTAGCAGAATATATAACTATAGTAACAACATAAACTTCTTGATGATTATACCAACAAATCTTCCATTGATTCCTCAATGTTGTAATTGCCTCTAAGCTATTTGATGCTTTAAATCTCACATCAAAACATTATTTTTCGATGCAGGATCGACGAGCTCGAATTCAGACATATCTAAAGAGAATTCACTGGGAGGAATCAAAGTCGATCTTAGTCTAGAGTCACTTGCATATTCATACGAACAGCTTAGAGTTGATTCTCCGAAGCCAGTGACAGATATAGATGCAACAAGAAGAGAGGTAATCCTGCAATCACATATGTCAACTTAGATCTAGTATGATATATTATGGAATAACACATGAACTTCCAAGATTATTATTTTTTTTTTTTGTCTTCCAGGCGTACTTAACAGAGAAAGAGTTCGAAGAAAGATTCGAAATGACAAAACCAAAGTTCTATGCACTTCCGAAATGGAAACAGAACAATCTCAAAATGTCCCTCCGTCTTTTCTAAAACAGCCTCACATTCAGTTAAAGACCCTTGGAGCAAGACATGTTTTAATGTAACTAATGTTTCTGTTTAGTGCAGTGACCTTCCTGAGTTCCTGATATAAAGTTGATGCTTGTTTCTTACAAAACAAAGTATGACACCCCCTAACTATTTGAGAGTATATGTATCGAAAGTCCTGAACTTTATAAAAAAATTTCAAGAATAGCATTAAACTTTTGTAGCTTCATCTTCATCTACACATCATTTTATATTTCATAGCCATTTGTATTAAATTCTAGTTTAATATGGTTAAAAATTCAGGTAATTTTGTTTTTTCCGTTTAAAAATTTGATATGATTCTGATATGGTTTAAATTGAATCAGCATCATTTTGGTTAGAACTTTTGACTAGAAAACCAAACTAACCAATAACCATACTGACCAAATTGTCTTTGTAAATTTACCAACTATATCAGAGCTCCTAACCGAACAGAATACCAATGTTCGGATCGGTTCAGAATCACAAGGCCTATGTGGTTCCAATCCATCATCATTCATCAAACAAAATTCATCAAGAGAATATAATACCAAAAAAATGTGTTGTAATTTCACTACACATCCCTTCATCCTTTATGAAGGGTACAGCGGTTAAACAAGAGGGAAAGCATATCTTTTGTTTGATGAATGATGATGGATTGGAACCACATAGGCCTTGTAATATATTACTAGTGTCCCGTGCGGGCAAAAAATATGGATTTTTGTTGATGCAATCAACGGTTAGAAAAATGATGAAGAGATAGAACGATTAAAAATAAAGAATGAGAGAGTAAATACAGAAAAAAAAATTAGCTAACCGAAAATTAGGGTAGTTGTTTCCCCTCTTAATGTACGCTTTTATCTCTTACATTAATCTATCATTTTCTTTCTCATAGTGCACCAAAAATAAGCTCACTGAACTTGAGGGTATCTTGATAAAGATGGGTTTCACTGGTAAGAGTGTTTTGCTAACTCTCATAGCACTTTGCTGCTTCATTTCCTCTGTTTTCAGCACTACAGCTCAACCTCCAATGAAACTAATAACACCATTGCCAACTCTCCCACCGGCCAAAGCTCCTATCAAGATACCAACTCTCCCACCTGCCATAGCTACGATCAAGCCTCCGGTTCTCCCACCGGTTTCACCTCCTAAGTTCAACAGGACACTAGTGGCCATGCGGGGTGTGGTCTTCTGCAAAGCCTGCAAGTACGCCGGTGTAAACAATCTCGAAGGCGCCAAACCTGTTAAAGGTATATACAGAGCCGTGCTCACCATTATACAAAAAAGGCATGAGCCTCAAATGTAGATGTATATATAGACATAATCTCACTGGCAAATGTTCATATTATTGTTTAAAATGTTTCTTTGACAAAAAAAAAACTATATTCTACCACGCGAAAATAGCTCAGCTGGGTGAAGGTTATTAGTTCATGTCCCTTCATAAAATCACAATGGATAAACATAGATTTACCATTAAAATAGAAAACTAGATTAAGATATTGAATGAGTTAAGATGTGTTTGTGACTAATAATTTTTTTGGTTAACACAACCAAATGCAACGGATCCTTGTTCCCTAATCTCCCATATTATCAACTTTAGCTCAACTGGTGAAAAAGAAACCTGTTCTGTTGTTCATGACATGCCATCAAAAAAAAATCGACAAAGGTAAATAAATTCACCACAACAATTTTAAACAAATACTATGACTTAGTTGGAATTTGTTCATATTTACTAGTTCAAGTTTTGTGTCACCACCCGCGTCACCTATTACGATTCATGAAGGTGATGAGAAAATTTGTTAGAGAAGAAAAGATATTTCTCATTACTCTCTCTTGTTCGTTACAGTGAATTAACTAATGTATTGATTAAAGGCACCACTTGAGTCATTATATAAAATGAAAGAGAAGATTACTGAGAATCAATTGGATTTAATCTTCTTCTTTTCCATAACAAGTTTCTTAAGAAAAACACAAAGTAAAGTTTGCTAGAGTTTCGGTACGGGTGTGTTGTACGGAGATCGATAGTTGTATCCTCAAGATAGACACCTACGAAACTACACACCATTGTAGGAGCAAAATTCTGTCTTAGAAAATTACTTAGGCAAACTTCTGTCAAACCACAATCGGTTAAGTTGTGAGAAGAAGAAACATAATTATCTCGTAACTATAATCTCTCTAATTTTTAATGTTAGAATTCAAAAGCAAAAATTTACTTCACCGAATATTGGTATAAATTTAATCATATAAAACCAATCATAATTAGTAATACAATATTTTAAAAATTAAGAACTAAAATATATATCTTTTAAATTTTCTGAGAATTCATTACAGATCATTTTAAGATATACAATTTTACTTTTTAGCACCCACTTTTTTTTTAATCTCGAGGACTCTGGGACATAAAGAAGTGTACTTTAATTTACTAGAAACATTTTAAAACAAATTGCATAGAATTTGAAAAACAAAAATTTTCAGTTCCTTTTTCAAGCCAGGTCTGTGCATAAGCCTACATAATATTTTGTAATTTTTGTTATGTAGAATATAAGTTTCTTTTTTTTTTTATAAATAAATGGTTAAACCGAAGCCTATTAAAGAAATTAAAAGCTTTGTTTTCTACTGAACCTAACTTCTTCGATGCAATTAAAATTATACGAAAAACTGACAACTTGTCTTGACTAAACGTTAGTGTCACATTGTATTTAGGAGCTAGAATGACTTTTAAATTCACGTTCTATTGTCATCAATTTCCCACAAAAGAAAGAGACTTCAATTTATTGTTAGACACATGAATGATTTGAGATTTGATAACACTTTATTGCAACATAGTTCAAACATCATAAACAACGAAAAAGGCTGCAGAGAATAAAACACACAAGAAAAATAAGAAATAAGATAATAATCAACAAAACATAAAAGATAGAGATGTAGAGGACAATGTCTAGTTAATTTCTTCGATCTCAAAAGCGGATCCAGATGGACCTGCCTCATCCTGCAGTACTACTTGTCCTGAAGCTTGTAAACCTCGAAGGTCTTCAGCCACTCTCCTCATATCTGGCCGTTCAACTCCACACATTCTGGTGCAACTCAACCCCAGAAGAGCTACTTGGTGGATCACTGCCTGATTGTCATCAGTCACCACCCTCTGATCCATCACCTCACTTAGGCGATTTCCTTTGAACGCGGCGTCTATGTGACTGACCAGAACCCTTTCCCCGTGTGGGGGGTTAAAGCTTATCGCCTTTTCTCCAGACAGCAGTTCCAGCAAGACCACGCCGAAACTATAAACATCGCTCTTTTCTGTTAAGGTACGTGTCCGGAGATACTCCGGATCAAGGTAGCCCCAGGTACCTTGGACCAATGTGGTGAGCTGGCCTGTTCTGGTAGGAACAGGTCTAGAGGATCCAAAATCACATAGCTTCACAGACAAGGTTTGAGTTAAGAGAATATTCTCAGGTTTATTGTCACGGTGAACTATAGAGACAGGAGCCGAGAAGTGGAGGTATGTTAGGGTGGTTGATTTGGGAAAGCAGTATGATTTCGTTAACGAACTGCCCAGCTTGGTCAGGGTCCCAGTTTCGAGATCTTTTGATCGCGAGTGGCTCTGAATACGACTCCTTGGCCTCCTCCACCAAGAAAACTGGTCTCGTGACGTGAGTGGCTTGCTTGATCTCTTCCTCGGTGAATATCTTGATACACTGATTCGGTGACTCTAGGAGTCTCTGCGCCAACCGTTTGACTCGAAGCGCCTCTCTCTAAGTTTGGCTAGTTGACGGAACTTGAGTTTCAGGAGTACGCAGCACACTCCCACCAAGCATCCGATGACGCTTACTGGTTTAATTATATGTATCCTTGCGGGGTTAGTTAAATATGAGAGAGAGATATATAAATAAAACGCAACGCTATAACTAAAAACTTACAAAGAATGATTTTTGTCCATTCCTTTTTCTTCTTGCACCTGAAGGTTCCATCGACATTCTTGCAGGTTTGGTGCTTCCCACAAGAATGAACATTCACTTTGCACTCGTCCACGTCTAGTAAGAACAAAAACAGTGAACAATTAGTGTGTAGATGAAAATATTTTAGGAAAGAGCAGGTAAAAAAAAAACGAGTATTACCTTTGCAGCA
>NW_026016284.1:0-24764 GCF_020379485.1 Brassica napus | reverse complement strand
ACATAAAGTAGTGGAGAATCACCAGGAAGTGGAATAAATCTCATAGGAGTTAGGATGAAGAAGTTATCCCACTTTCAAATAAGTGATCCTAGTTTTCCTGTTTTTGGAATATGACAACTTCTGTCATTCTAATCAACCAGGATTAGTCGCGATGTAAGAAGCAGTATTTGGATACATAAAAGTAGTTGGTGGAATAACCAAGAAGTGGAATAAATCTCATAGGAGTTAGGATGAAGAAGTTATCCAACTTTCAAATCAGGTGATCCCAGTTTTCATGTTTGGGAATATGACAACTTCCTCGTCATTCTAATCAAACCATGATGAATCGCGATGTAAGAAGTTGTATTTGGATACATAAAGTAGTGGATAATCACCAGAGAGTGGAATAAATCTCATAGGAGTTAGGATGAAGAAGTTATCCCACTTTCAAATAAGGTGATCCAGTTTTCCTGTTTTGGAATATGACGACTTCCTCGTCATTCTAATCAAACCAGAATGAATCACGATTCAAGCAGCACTATTTGGATACATAAAGTAGTGGAGAATAACCAGGAACTGGAATAAATCTCATTGGAGTGAGGATGAAGAAGTTATCCCACTTTCAAATCAGGTGATCCCAGTTTTCCTGTTTGGGAATATGACAACTTCCTCGTCATTCGAATCAACACCACGATGAATCGCGATGTAAGAAGCTATATTGGATACAAAAAATATAGTGGAAAATCACCAGGAAGTGGAAAATTCTCGGGTTATGAAGGATGAAGAAGTTATCCCACTTTCAAATCAGGTGATCCCAGTTTCCTGTTTGGGAAATGACAACTTCCTCGTCATTCTAATCAAACCATGATGAATCGCGATGTAAGAAGCTGTATTTGGATACATAAAGTAGTGGAGAATCACCAGAAAGTGGAATAAAATCTCATAGGGTTAGGATGAAGAAGTTATCCCACTTTCAAATAAGGTGATCCAGTTTTCCTGTTTGGAATATGACGACTTCCTCGTCATTCTAATCAAACCAGAATGAATCGCGATTGTAAGCAGAAGTATTTGGATACATAAAGTAGTGGAGAATAACCAGGACTGGAATAAATCTCATGGAGTGAGGATGAAGAAGTTATCCCACTTTCAAGTCAGGTGATCCCAGTTTTCCTGTTTGGAATATGACAATCCTCGTAATTTGAATCAAACCAGATGAATCGCGATGTAAGAAGTTGTATTTGGATACATAAAGTAGTGGAGAATCACCAGGAAGTGGAATAAATCTCATAGAGTTAGGATGAAGAAGTTATCCCACTTTCAAATCAGGTGATCCCAGTTTTCCTGTTTGGGAATATGACACACCCTCGTCTCTCGAATCAAACCACGATGAATCGCGATGTAAGAAGCTATTTGGATACAAAATATAGTGGAAAATCACCAGGAATGGAATAATTCTCGGAGTTAGGATGAAGAAGTTATCCCACTTTCAAATCAGGTGATCCCAGTTTTCATGTTTGGGATATGAAAACTTCTTCGTCATTCTAATCAAACCAGGATGAATCACGATGTAGAAGCTGTATTTGGATACATAAAGTAGTGGAGAATCACCAGGAAGTGGAATAATTCTCATAGGAGTTAGGATGAAGAAGTTATCCCACTTTCAAATCAGTGATCCTAGTTTTCCTGTTTGGAATATGACAACTTCCTCGTCATCATTCTAATCAAACAAAGAGAATCGCGATGTAAGAAGCAGTATTTGGATACATAAAGTAGTGGAGAATAACCAGGAAGGAAGAATAAATTTCATAGGGGTTAGGAAGAAGAAGTTATCCCACTTTCAAATCAGGTGATCCCAGTTTTTCTGTTTGGGGAATATGACAACTTCCCCGTCATTCTAATCAAACCAGGATGAATCGCGATGTAAAAAGTGTATTTGGATACAAAAAGTAGTGGAGAATCACCAGAAGTAGAATAAATCTCATAGGAGATTAGGATGAAGAAGTTATCTCACTTTCAAATCAAGTAAGCCCAGTTTTCCTGTTTGGGAATAAGACAACTTTCGTCATTCTAATCAAACCAGGATGAATCGCGATGTAAGAAGCGTATTTGGATACATAAAGTATGTGAGAATCACCAGGAAGTGGAATAAATCTCATAGGAGTTAGGATGAAGAAGTTATCCCACTTCAAATCAGGTGATCCCAGTTTTTCTATTTGGAATATGAGAACTTCCTCGTCATTGTAATCAAATCAGGATGAATCGCGATGTAAGAAGATGTATTTGGATACAAAAAGTAGTGGAAAATCACCAGGAAGTGGAATAAATCTGATAGGAGTTAGGATGAAGAAGTTATCCCACTTTCAAATCAGGCGATCCCAGTTTTCCTGTTTGGGAATATGACAACTACCTCGTCATTCTAGTCAAAACAGGATGAATCGCGATGTAAGAAGCTGTATTTGGATACAAAAAGTAGTGGAAATCACCACGAAGTGGAATAAATCTGATAGGAGTTAGGATGAAGAAGTTATCCCACTTTCAAATCAGGTGATCCTAGTTTTCCTGTTTGGAATATGACAACTACTCGTCATTTTAGTCAATTCAGAATGAATCGCGATGTAAGAAGCTGTATTTGGATACAAAAAGTAGTGGAGAATCAACCGGAAGTGGAAAAAATCTCATAGGAGTTAGGATGAAGAAGTTATCCCACTTTCAAATCAGGTGATCCCAGTTTTGCTGTTTGGGAATATGACAACTTCTCGTCATTCTAATCAAACCAGAATGAATCACGATTAAGAAGCTGTATTTGGATACAAAAAGTAGTCGAGAATCACCAGGAAGTGAAATAATTCTCATAGGATATAGGATGAAGAAGTATCCCACTTTCAAATCAGGTGATCCCGTTTTCTGTTTGGGAATATGACAACTCCTCGTCATTCTAATCAAACCAGGATGAATCGCGATGTAAGGAGCGTATTTGGATACAAAAGTAGTGGAGAATCACCCAGAAATGGAATACTTCTCATAGGAGTTAGGATGAAGAAGTTATCCCACTTTCAAATAAGGTATGTAAGAAGCTGTATTTGGATACATAAATTTGGGTGAATCACCAGGAAGTGGAATAAATCTCATAGGAGTTAGGATGAAGAAGTTATTCCACTTTCAAATCAGGTGATCCTAGTTTTTCTGTTTAGGAATATGACAACCTCCTCGTCATTCTAATCAAACCAGGATGAATCACGATGTAGGAAGCTGTATTTGGATACAAAAAGAAGTGGAGAATCACCAGAACGTGGAATAATTCTCATATGAGTTAGGATGAAGAAGTTAGCCCATTTTCAAATCAGGTGATCTCATTTTTTGTTTGGGAATATGACAACTTCCTCGTCATTCAAATCAAACCAGGATGAATCGCGATGTAAGAAGCTGTATTTGGATACAAAAAGTAGTGGAAAATCACCAGGAAGTGGAATAAATCTGATAGGATATAGGATGAAGAAGTTATCCCACTTTCAAATAAGGTGATCCCAGTTTTCCTGTTTTGGAATATGACAACTTTCTCGTCATTCTAATCAAACCAGGATTAGTCGCGATGTAAGAAGCAGTATTTGGATACATAAAGTAGTGGAGAATAACCAGGAAGTGGAATAAATCTCATAGGAGTTAGGATGAAGAAGTTATCCCACTTTCAAATCAGGTGATCCCAGTTTTCATGTTTGGGAATATGACAACTTCCTCGTCATTCTAATCAAACCATGATGAATGCGACGTAAGAAGCTGTATTTGGATACATAAAGTAGTGGAGAATCACCAGAAAGTGGAAATAAATCTCATAGGAGTTAGGATGAAGAAGTTATCCCACTTTCAAATAAGGTGATCCAGTTTTCCTGTTTTGGAATATGACGACTTCCTCGTCATTCTAATCAAACCAGAATGAATCACGATGTAAGCACAATTATTTGGATACTTAAAGTAGTGGAGAATAACCAGGAACTGGAATAAATCTCATTGGAGTGAGGATGAAGAAGTTATCCCACTTTCAAGTCAGGTGATCCCAGTTTTCCTGTTTGGGAATATGACAACTTCCTCGTAATTTGAATCAAACCACGATGAATCGCGATGTAAGAAGTTGTATTTCGATACATAAAGTAGTGGAGAATCATCAGGAAGTGGAATAAATCTCATAAGAGTTAGGATGAAGTAGTTATCCCACTTTCAAATCAGGTGATCCCAGTTTTCCTGTTTGGGAATATGACAACTTCCTCGTCATTCGAATCAAACCACGATGAATCGCGATGTAAGAAGCTATATTTGGATACAAAATATAGTGGAAAATCACCAGGAAGTGGAATAATTCTCGGATTTAGGATGAAGAAGTTATCCCACTTTCAAATCAGGTGATCCCAGTTTTCATGTTTGGGAATATGAAAACTTCTTCGTCATTCTAATCAAACCAGGATGAATCGCAATGTAAGAAGCTGTATTTGGATACATAAAGTAGTGGAGAATCACCTGGAAGTGGAATAAATCTCATAGGAGTTAGGATGAAGAAGTTATTATCCACTTTCAAATCAGGTGATCCTAGTTTTCTGTTTTGGGAATATGACAACTTCCTCGTCATTCTAAAAAACCAAGATGAATCGCGATGTTAAAAAGCAGTATTTGGATACATAAAGTAGTGGAGAATAACCAGGAACTAGAATAAATTTCATAGGGGTTAGGAAGAAGAAGTTATCCCACATTCAAATCAGGTGATCCCAGTTTTTTGTTTGGGAATATGACAACTTCCCCGTCATTCTAATCAAACCAGGATAAATCGCGATGTAAAAAGTTGTATTTGGATACAAAAAGTAGTGGAGAATCACCAGAAAGTAGAATAAATCTCATAGGAGTGAAGATGAAGAAGTTATCTCACTTTCAAATCAAGTAAGCCTAGTTTTCCTGTTTGGAATAAGACAACTTTCTCGTCATTCTAATCAAACCAGGATGAATCGCGATGTAAGAAGTCGTATTTGGATACATAAAGTAGTGGAGAATCACCAGGAAGTGGAATAAATCTCATAGGAGTTAGGATGAAGAAGTTATCCCACTTTCAAATCAGGTGATCCCAGTTTTTCTATTTGAGAATATGAGAACTTCCTCGTCATTGTAATCAAATCAGGATGAATCGCGATGTAAGAAGATGTATTTGGATACAAAAAGTAGTGGAAAATCACCAGGAAGTGGAATAAATCTGATAGGAGTTAGGATGAAGAAGTTATCCCACTTTCCAAATCAGGCGATCCCAGTTTTCCTGTTTGGGAATATGACAACTACCTCGTCATTCTAGTCAAACCAGGATGAATCGCGATGTAAGAAGCTGTATTTGGATACAAAAAGTAGTGGAAAATCACCAGGAAGTGGAATAAATCTGATAGGAGTTAGGACGAAGAAGTTATCCCACTTTCAAATCAGGTGATCCTAGTTTTCCTGTTTGGGAATATGACAACTACCTCGTCATTCTAGTCAATTCAGAATGAATCGCGATGTAAGAAGCTGTATTTGGATACAAAAGTAGTGGGAATCAACCGGAAGTGGAAAAATTCTCATAGGAGTTAGGATGAAGAAGTTATCCCACTTTCAAATCAGGTGATCCCAGTTTTGCTATTTGGGAATATGACAACTTCTTCGTCATTCTAATCAAAGCAGGATGAATCACGATGCAAGAAGCTGTATTTGGATACAAAAAGTAGTGGAGAATCACCAGGAAGTTGAAATATTCTCATAGGATATAGGATGAAGAAGTTATCCCACTTTCAAATCAGGTGATCCCAGTTTTTCTGTTTGGGAATATGACAACTTCCTCGTCATTCTAATCAAACAGGATGAATCGCGATGTAAGGAGCTGTATTTGGATTCAAAAGTAGTGGAGAATCACCCAGGAAATGGAATAGTTCTCATAGGAGTTAGGATGAAGAAGTTATCCCACTTTCAAATAAGGTATGTAAGAAGCTGTATTTGGATACATAAATTTGGGTGAATCACCAGGAAGTGGAAATATCTCATAGGAGTTAGGATGAAGAAGTTATTCCACTTTCAAATCAGGTGATCCCAGTTTTCTGTTTAGGAATATGACAACTCCTCGTCATTCTAATCAAACCAGGATGAATCGCGATGTAGGAAGCTGTATTTGGATACACAAAAGAAGTGGAGAATCACCAGAACGTGGAATAATTCTCATATGAGTTAGGATGAAGAAGTTAGCCCATTTCAAATAAGGTGATCTCATTTTTCTGTTTGGGAATATGACAACTTCCTCGTCATTCAAATCAAACCAGGATGAATCGCGATGTAAGAAGCTGTATTTGGATACAAAAGTAGTGGAAAATCACCAGGAAGTAGAAAAATCTGATAGGATATAGGATGAAGAAGTTATCCCACTTTCAAATAAGGTGATCCCAGTTTTCCTGTTTTGGAATATGACAACTTCTCGTCATTCTAATCAAACCAGGATTAGTCGCGATGTAAGAAGCTGATTTGGATACATAAAGTAGTGGAGAATAACCAGGAAGTGGAATAAATCTCATAGGAGTTAGGATGAAGAAGTTATCCCACTTTCAAATCAGGTGATCCCAGTTTTCATGTTTGGGAATATGACAACTTCCTCGTCATTCTAATCAAACCATGATGAATGGCGACGTAAGAAGCTGTATTTGGATACATAAAGTAGTGGAGAATCACCAGAAAGTGGAATAAATCTCATAGGAGTTAGGATGAAGAAGTTATCCCACTTTCAAATAAGGTGATCCAGTTTTCCTGTTTTGGAATATGACGACTTCCTCGTCATTCTAATCAAACCAGAATGAATCACGATGTAAGCACAATTATTTGGATACTTAAAGTAGTGGAGAATAACCAGGAACTGGAATAAATCTCATTGGAGTGAGGATGAAGAAGTTATCCACTTTCAAGTCAGGTGATCCCAGTTTTCCTGTTTGGGAATATGACAACTTCCTCGTAATTGAATCAAACCACGATGAATCGCGATGTAAGAGTTGTATTTCGATACATAAAGTAGTGGAGAATCATCAGGAAGTGGAAAAATCTCATAAGAGTTAGGATGAAGTAGTTATCCCACTTTCAAATCAGGTGATCCCAGTTTTCCTGTTTGGGAATATGACAACTTCCTCGTCATTCGAATCAAACCACGATGAATCGCGATGTAAGAAGCTATATTTGGATACAAAATATAGTGGAAAATCACCAGGAAGTGGAATAATTCTCGGATTTAGGATGAAGAAGTTATCCCACTTTCAAATCAGGTGATCCCAGTTTTCATGTTTGGGAATATGAAAACTTCTTCGTCATTCTAATCAAACCAGGATGAATCGCAATGTAAGAAGCTGTATTTGGATACATAAAGTAGTGGAGAATCACCTGGAAGTGGAATAAATCTCATAGGAGTTAGGATGAAGAAGTTATCCCACTTTCAAATCAGGTGATCCTAGTTTTCCTGTTTTGGAATATGACAACTTCCTCGTCATTCTAATAAAACCAAGATGAATCGCGATGTAAAAAGCAGTATTTGGATACATAAAGTAGTGGAGAATAACCAGGAACTAGAATAAATTTCATAGGGGTTAGGAAGAAGAAGTTATCCCACATTCAAATCAGGTGATCCCAGTTTTTCTGTTTGGGAATATGACAACTTCCCCGTCATTCTAATCAAACCAGGATAAATCGCGATGTAAAAACCTGTATTTGGATACAAAAAGTAGTGGAGAATCACCCGAAAGTAGAATAAATCTCATAGGAGTGAAGATGAAGAAGTTATCTCACTTTCAAATCAAGTAAGCCTAGTTTTCCTGTTTTGGAATAAGACAACTTTCTCGTCATTCTAATCAAACCAGGATGAATCGCGATGTAAGAAGTCGTATTTGGATACATAAAGTAGTGGAGAATCACCAGGAAGTGGAATAAATCTCATAGGAGTTAGGATGAAGAAGTTATCCCACTTTCAAATCAGGTGATCCCAGTTTTTCTATTTGAGAATATGAGAACTTCCTCGTCATTGTAATCAAATCAGGATGAATCGCGATGTAAGAAGATGTATTTGGATACAAAAAGTAGTGGAAAATCACCAGGAAGTGGAATAAATCTGATAGGAGTTAGGATGAAGAAGTTATCCCACTTTCAAATCAGGCGATCCCAGTTTTCCTGTTTGGGAATATGACAACTACCTCGTCATTCTAGTCAAACCAGGATGAATCGCGATGTTGAAGAAGCTGTATTTGGATACAAAAAGTAGTGGAAACATCACAGGAAGTGGAATAAATCTGATAGGAGTTAGGACGAAGAAGTTATCCCACTTTCAAATCAGGTGATCCTAGTTTTCCTGTTTGGGAATATGACAACTACCTCGTCATTCTAGTCAATTCAGAATGAATCGCGATGTAAGAAGCTGTATTTGGATACAAAAAGTAGTGGAGAATCAACCGGAAGTGGAAAAATTCTCATAGGAGTTAGGATGAAGAAGTTATCCCACTTTCAAATCAGGTGATCCCAGTTTTGCTATTTGGGAATATGACAACTTCTTCGTCATTCTAATCAAAGCAGGATGAATCACGATGCAAGAAGCTGTATTTGGATACAAAAAGTAGTGGAGAATCACCAGGAAGTGAAATATTTCTCATAGGATATAGGATGAAGAAGTTATCCCACTTTCAAATCAGGTGATCCCAGTTTTCCTGTTTGGGAATATGACAACTTCCTCGTCATTCTAATCAAACCAGGATGAATCGCGATGTAAGGAGCTGTATTTGGATTCAAAAAGTAGTGGAGAATCACCCAGAAATGGAATAGTTCTCATAGGAGTTAGGATGAAGAAGTTATCCCACTTTCAAATAAGGTATGTAAGAAGCTGTATTTGGATACATAAATTTGGGTGAATCACCAGGAAGTGGAATATATCTCATAGGAGTTAGGATGAAGAAGTTATTCCACTTTCAAATCAGGTGATCCCAGTTTTCCTGTTTAGGAATATGACAACCTCCTCGTCATTCTAATCAAACCAGGATGAATCGCGATGTAGGAAGCTGTATTTGGATACAAAAAGAAGTGGAGAATCACCAGAACGTGAATAATTCTCATATGAGTTAGGATGAAGAAGTTAGCCCATTTTCAAATAAGGTGATCTCATTTTCTTGTTTGGGAATATGACAACTTCCTCGTCATTCAAATCAAACCAGGATGAATCGCGATGTAAGAAGCTGTATTTGGATACAAAAAGTAGTGGAAAATCACCAGGAAGTAGAATAAATCTGATAGGATATAGGATGAAGAAGTTATCCCACTTTCAAATAAGGTGATCCCAGTTTTCCTGTTTTGGAATATGACAACTTTCTCGTCATTCTAATCAAACCAGGATTAGTCGCGATGTAAGAAGCTGTATTTGGATACATAAAGTAGTGGAGAATAACCAGGAAGTGGAATAAATCTCATAGGAGTTAGGATGAAGAAGTTATCCCACTTTCAAATCAGGTGATCCCAGTTTTCATGTTTGGGAATATGACAACTTCCTCGTCATTCTAATCAAACCATGATGATCGCGATGTAAGAAGCTGTATTGGATACATAAAGTAGTGGAGAATCACCAGAAAGTGGAATAAATCTCATAGGAGTTAGGATGAAGAAGTTATCCCACTTTCAAATAAGGTGATCCAGTTTTCCTGTTTTGGAATATGACGACTTCCTCGTCATTCTAATCAAACCAGAATGAATCACGATGTAAGCAGAATTATTTGGATACATAAAGTAGTGGAGAATAACCAGGAATTGGAATAAATCTCATTGGAGTGAGGATGAAGAAGTTATCCCACTTTCAAGTCAGGTGATCCCAGTTTTCCTGTTTGGGAATATGACAACTTCCTCGTAATTTGAATCAAACCACGATGAATCGCGATGTAAGAAGTTGTATTTCGATACATAAAGTAGTGGAGAATCATCAGGAAGTGGAATAAATCTCATAAGAGTTAGGATGAAGTAGTTATCCCACTTTCAAATCAGGTGATCCAAGTTTTCCTGTTTGGGAATATGACAACTTCCTCGTCATTCGAATCAAACCACGATGAATCGCGATGGAAGAAGCTATATTTGGATACAAAATATAGTGGAAAATCACCAGGAAGTGGAATAATTCTCGGAGTTAGGATGAAGAAGTTATCCCACTTTCAAATCAGGTGATCCCAGTTTTCATGTTTGGGAATATGAAAACTTCTTCGTCATTCTAATCAAACCAGGATGAATCGCGATGTAAGAAGCTGTATTTGGATACATAAAGTAGTGGAGAATCACCTGGAAGTGGAATAAATCTCATAGGAGTTAGGATGAAGAAGTTATCCCACTTTCAAATCAGGTGATCCTAGTTTTCCTGTTTTGGAATATGACAACTTCCTCGTCATTCTAATCAAACCAAGATGAATCGCGATGTAAGAAGCAGTATTTGGATACATAAAGTAGTGGAGAATAACCAGGAACTAGAATAAATTTCATAGGGGTTAGGAAGAAGAAGTTATCCCACATTCAAATCAGGTGATCCCAGTTTTTCTGTTTGGGAATATGACAACTTCCCCGTCATTCTAATCAAACCAGGATAAATCGCGATGTAAAAAGTTGTATTTGGATACAAAAAGTAGTGGAGAATCACCAGAAAGTAGAATAAATCTCATAGGAGTGAAGATGAAGAAGTTATCTCACTTTCAAATCAAGTAAGCCCAGTTTTCCTGTTTTGGAATAAGACAACTTTCTCGTCATTCTAATCAAACCTGGATGAATCGCGATGTAAGAAGTCGTATTTGGATACATAAAGTAGTGGAGAATCACCAGGAAGTGGAATAAATCTCATAGGAGTTAGGATGAAGAAGTTATCCCACTTTCAAATCAGGTGATCCCAGTTTTTCTATTTGAGAATATGAGAACTTCTCGTCATTGTAATCAAATCAGATGAATCGCGATGTAAGAAGATGTATTTGGATACAAAAAGTAGTGGAAAATCACCAGGAAGTGGAATAAATCTGATAGGAGTTAGGATGAAGAAGTTATCCCACTTTCAAATCAGGCGATCCCAGTTTTCCTGTTTGGGAATATGACAACTACCTCGTCATTCTAGTCAAACCAGGATGAATCGCGATGTAAGAAGCTGTATTTAGAAACAAAAAGTAGTGGAAAATCACCAGGAAGTGGAATAAATCTGATAGGAGTTAGGATGAAGAAGTTATCCCACTTTCAAATCAGGTGATCCTAGTTTTCCTGTTGGGAATATGACAACTACCTCGTCATTCTAGTCAATTCAGAATGAATCGCGATGTAAGAAGCTGTATTTGGATACAAAAAGTAGTGGAGAATCAACCGGAAGTGGAAAAATTCTCATAGGAGTTAGGATGAAGAAGTTATCCCACTTTCAAATCAGGTGATCCCAGTTTTGCTATTTGGGAATATGACAACTTCTTCGTCATTCTAATCAAACCAGGATGAATCACGATGCAAGAAGCTGTATTTGGATACAAAAAGTAGTGGAGAATCACCAGGAAGTGAAATATTTCTCATAGGATATAGGATGAAGAAGTTATCCCACTTTCAAATCAGGTGATCCCAGTTTTCCTGTTTGGGAATATGACAACTTCCTCGTCATTCTAATCAAACCAGGATGAATCGCGATGTAAGGAGCTGTATTTGGATACAAAAAGTAGTGGAGAATCACCCAGAAATGGAATAGTTCTCATAGGAGTTAGGATGAAGAAGTTATCCCACTTTCAAATAAGGTATGTAAGAAGTTGTATTTGGATACATAAAGTTGGGGAGAATCACCAGGAAGTGGAATAAATCTCATAGGAGTTAGGATGAAGAAGTTATCCCACTTTCAAATCAGGTGATCCCAGTTTTCCTGTTTAGGAATATGACAACCTCCTCGTCATTCTAATCAAACCAGGATGAATCGCGATGTAGGAAGGAAGCTGTATTTGGATACAAAAAGATGTGGAGAATCACCAGAAAGTGGAATAATTCTCATATGAGTTAGGATGAAGAAGTTTGCCCATTTTCAAATCAGGTGATCTCATTTTTCTTGTTTGGGAATATGACAACTTCCTCGTCATTCAAATCAAACCAGGATGAATCGCGATGTAAGAAGCTGTATTTGGATACAAAAAGTAGTGGAAAATCACCAGAAAGTGGAAAATCAGATAGGATATAGGATGAAGAAGTTATCCCACTTTCAAATCAGGTGATCCCAGTTTCCTGTTTGGGAATATGACAACTACCTCGTCATTCTAGTCAAACCAGGATGAATCGCGATGTAATGAGCTGTATTTGGATACAAAAAGTAGTGGACAATCACCGAGAAGTGGAATAGTTCTCATAGGAGTTAGGATGAAGAAATTATCCCACTTTCAAATAAGGTGATCCCAGTTTTTCTGTATAAGAATATAACAACTTCCTCGTCATTCTAATCAAACCAGGATGAATCGGTATGTAAGAAGCTGTATTTGGATACATAAAGTTGGGGAGAATCACCAGGAAGTGGAATAAATCTCATAGGAGTTAGGATGAAGAAGTTATCCCACTTTCAAATCAGGTGATCCCAGTTTTCCTGTTTAGGAATATGACAACTTCCTCGTCATTCTAATCAAACCAGGATGAATCGCGATGTAGGAAGCTGTATTTGGATACAAAAAGAAGTGGAGAATCACCAGAAAGTGGAATAATTCTCATATGAGTTAGGATGAAGAAGTTAGCCTATTTTCAAATCAGGTGATATCATTTTTCTTGTTTGGGAATATGACAACTCCTCGTCATTCAAATCAAACCAGATGAATCGCGATGTAAGAAGCTGTATTTGGATACAAAAAGTAGTGGAAAATCACCAGGAAGTGGAATAAATCTGATGATAGGATATAGGATGAAGAAGTTATCCCACTTTCAAATCAGGTGATCCCAGTTTTGCTATTGGGAATATGACAACTTCTTCGTCATTCTAATCAAACCAAGATGAATCGCGATGCAAGAAGCTGTATTTGGATACAAAAAGTAGTGGAGAATCACCAGGAAGTGAAATATTTCTTATAGGATATAGAATGAAGAAGTTATCCCACTTTCAAATCAGGTGATCCCAGTTTTCCTGTTTGGGAATATGACAACTTCCTCGTCATTCTAATCAAACCAGGATGAATCGCGATGTAAGGAGCTGTATTTGGATACAAAAAGTAGTGGAGAATCACCCAGAAATGGAATAGTTCTCATAGGAGTTAGGATGAAGAAGTTATCCCACTTTCAAATAAGGTATGTAAGAAGCTGTATTTGGATACATAAAGTTGGGGAGAATCACGAGGAAGTGGAATAAATCTCATATGAGTTAGGATGAAGAAGTTATTCCACTTTCAAATCAGGTGATCCCAGTTTTCCTGTTTAGGAATATGACAACCTCCTCGTCATTCTAATCAAACCAGGATGAATCGCGATGTAGGAAGCTGTATTTGGATACAAAAAGAAGTGGAGAATCACCAGAGAAAGTGGAATAATTCTCATATGAGTTAGGATGAAGAAGTTAGCCCATTTCAAATCAGGTGATCTCATTTTTCTTGTTTGGGAATATGACAACTTCCTCGTCATTCAAATCAAACCAGGATGAATCGCGATGTAAGAAGCTGTATTTGGATACAAAAAGTAGTGGAAAATCACCAGGAAGTGGAATAAATCTGATAGGAGTTAGGATGAAGAAGTTATCCCACTTTCAAATCAGGCGATCCCAGTTTTCCTGTTTGGGAATATGACAACTACCTCGTCATTCTAGTCAAACCAGGATGAATCGCGATGTAAGAAGCTGTATTGGATACAAAAAGTAGTGGAAAATCACCAGGAAGTGGAATAAATCTGATAGGAGTTAGGATGAAGAAGTTATCCCACTTTCAAATCAGGTGATCCTAGTTTTCCTGTTTGGGAATATGACAACTACCTCGTCATTCTAGTCAATTCAGAATGAATCGCGATGTAAGAAGCTGTTTTAGGATACAAAAAGTAGTGGAGAATCAACCGGAAGTGGAAAAATTCTCATAGGAGTTAGGATGAAGAAGTTATCCCACTTTCAAATCAGGTGATCCCAGTTTTGCTATTTGGGAATATGACAACTTCTTCGTCATTCTAATCAAACCAGGATGAATCACGATGCAAGAAGCTGTATTTGGATACAAAAAGTAGTGGAGAATCACCAGGAAGTGAAATATTTCTCATAGGATATAGGATGAAGAAGTTATCCCACTTTCAAATCAGGTGACCCCAGTTTTCCTGTTTGGGAATATGAAACTTACTCGTCATTCTAATCAAACCAGGATGAATCGCGATGTAAGGAGCTGTATTTGGATACAAAAAGTAGTGGAGAATCACCCAGAAATGGAATAGTTCTCATAGGAGTTAGGATGAAGAAGTTATCCCACTTTCAAATAAGGTATGTAAGAAGCTGTATTTGGATACATAAAGTTGGGGAGAATCACCAGGAAGTGGAAATAAATCTCATAGGAGTTAGGATGAAGAAGTTATCCCACTTTCAAATCAGGTGATCCCAGTTTTCCTGTTTAGGAATATGACACCTCCTCGTCATTCTAATCAAACCAGGATGAATCGCGATGTAGGAAGCTGTATTTGGATACAAAAAGAAGTGGAGAATCACCAGAAAGTGGAATAATTCTCATATGAGTTAGGATGAAGAAGTTTGCCCATTTTCAAATCAGGTGATCTCATTTTTCTTGTTTGGGAATATGACAACTTCCTCGTCATTCAAATCAAACCAGGATGAATCGCAATGTAAGAAGCTGTATTTGGATACAAAAAGTAGTGGAAAATCACCAGGAAGTGGAATAAATCAGATAGGATATAGGATGAAGAAGTTATCCCACTTTCAAATCAGGTGATCCCAGTTTTCCTGTTTGGGAATATGACAACTACCTCGTCATTCTAGTCAAACCAGGATGAATCGCGATGATGTATGAGCTGTATTTGGATACAAAAAGTAGTGGAGAATCCCCCAGAAATGGAATAGTTCTCATAGGAGTTAGGATGAAGAAGTTATCCCACTTTCAAATAAGGTATGTAAGAAGCTGTATTTGGATACATAAAGTTGGGGAGAATCACGAGGAAGTGGAATAAACTCTCATAGGAGTTAGGATGAAGAAGTTATTCCACTTTCAAATCAGGTGATCCCAGTTTCCTGTTTAGGAATATGACAACCTCCTCGTCATTCTAATCAAACCAGGATGAATCGCGATGTAGGAAGCTGTATTTGGATACAAAAAGAAGTGGAGAATCACTAGAAAGTGAATAATTCTCATATGAGTTAGGATGAAGAAGTTAGCTCATTTTCAAATCAGGTGATCTCATTTTTCTTGTTTGGGAATATGACAACTTCCTCGTCATTCAAATCAAACCAGGATGAATCGCGATGTAAGAAGCTGTATTTGGATACAAAAAGTAGTGGAAAATCACCAGGAAGTGGAATAAATCTGATAGGATATAGGATGAAGAAGTTTATCCCACTTTCAAATCAGGTGATCCCAGTTTTCCTGTTTAGGAATATGACAACATCCTCGTCATTCTAATCAAACCAGGATGAATCGCGATGTAGGAAGCTGTATTTGGATACAAAAAGAAGTGGAGAATCACCAGAAAGTGGAAAATTCTTATATGAGTTAGGATGAAGAAGTTAGCCCATTTTCAAATCAGGTGATCTCATTTTTTTGTTTGGGAATTTGACAACTTCCTCGTCATTCAAATCAAAACAGGATGAATCGCGATGTAAGAAGCTGTATTTAGATACAAAAAAGAGTGGAAAATCACCAGGAAGTGGAATAAATCTGATAGGATATATGACGAAGAAGTTATCCCACTTTCAAATCAGGTGATCCCAGTTTTCTTGTTTGGGAATATGACAACTACCTCGTCATTCTAGTCAAACCAGGATGAATCGCGATGTAATGAGCTGTATTGGATACAAAAAGTAGTGGACAATCACCAGGAAGTGGAATAAATTGATAGGATATAGGATGAAGAAGTTATCCCACTTTCAAATCAGGTGATCCCAGTTTTCCTGTTTGGGAATATGACAACTAACTCGTCATTCTAGTCAAACCAGGATGAATCGCGATGTAATGAGCTGTATTTGGATACAAAAAGTAGTGGACAATCACCCAGAAGTGGAATAGTTCTCATAGGAGTTAAGATGAAGAAATTATCCCACTTTCAAATAAGGTGATCCCAGTTTTCCTGTATAAGAATATAACAACTTCCTCGTCATTCTAATCAAACCAGGATGAATCGTATGTAAGAAGCTGTATTTGGATACATAAAGTTGGGGGAGAATCACCAGGAAGTGGAATACATCGCATAGGAGTTAGGATGAAGAATTAATCCCACTTTCAAATCAGGTGATCCCAGTTTTCGTGTTTAGGAATATGACAAATTTCTCGTCATTCTAATCAAACCAGGATGAATCGCGATGTAGGAAGCTGTATTTGGATACAAAAAGAAGTGGAGAATCACCATAAAGTGGAATAATTCTCATATGATGAAGAAGTTTGCCCATTTTCAAATCAGGTGATCTCATTTTTCTTGTTTGGAAATATGACAACTTCCTCGTCATTCAAATCAAACCAGGATGAATCGTGATGTAAGAAGCTGTATTTGGATACAAAAAGTAGTGGAAAATCACGAGGAAGTGGAATAAATCTGATAGGATATATGATGAAGAAGTTATCCCACTTTCAAATCAGGTGATCCCAGTTTTCCTGTTTGGGAATATGACAACTACCTCGTCATTCTAGTCAAACCAGGATGAATCGCGATGTAATGAGCTGTATTTGGATACAAAAAGTAGTGGACAATCACCCAGAAGTGGAATAGTTTTATACGAGTTAGGATGAAGAAATTATCCCACTTTCAAATAAAGTGATCCCAGTTTTTCTGTATAAGAATATAACAACTTCCTCGTCATTCTAATCAAACCAGGATGAATCGGTATGTAAGAAGCTGTATTTGGATACATAAAGTTGGGGAGAATCACCAGGAAGTGAAATAAATCTGATAGGAGTTAGGATGAAGAAGTTATCCCACTCTCAAATCAGGTGATCCCAATTTTCCAGTTTGGGAATATGACAACTTCCTCGTCATTCTAATCAAACCAGGATGAATCGCGATGTAGGAAGCTGTATTTGGATACAAAAAGTAGTGGAGAATCACCAGGAAGTGGAATAATTCTCATAGGAGTTAGGATGGAGAAGTTAGCCCATTTTCAAATCAGGTGATCCCATTTTTCTTTTTGGGAATATGACAACTTCCTCGTCATTCTAATCAAACCAGGATGAATCGCAATGTAAGAAGCTGTATTTGGATACAAAAAGTAGTGAAGAATCACCCGGAAGTGGAATAATCTGATAGGAGTTAGGATGGAGAAGTTATCCCACTTTCAAATCAGGTGATCCAGTTTTCTTGCTTGGGAATATGACAACTTCCCCGTCATTCAAATCAAAACCAGAATGAATCGGGATGGAAGAAGCTGTATTTCGATACATAAAGTTGTGGAGAATCACCAGAAGTGGAATAAATCTCATAGGAGTTAGGATGAAAAAGTTATCCCACTTTCAAATCAGGTGATCCCAGTTTTTCTCTGGGAATATAACAACTTCCTCGTCATTCTAATCAAACAAGGATGAATCGCCAAGTAAGAATCTATATTTGGATACATAAAGTAGTGTAAAATCACCTGGAAGTGGAATAAATCTGATAGGAGTTAGGATGAAGAAGTTAGCCACTTTCAAATAAGGTGATCCCAGTTTTCCTATTTGGGAATATAACAACTTCCTCGTCATTCTAATAAACCAGGATGAATCGGGATGTAAGAAGATATATTTAGAAATATAAAGTTGTGGAGAATCACCAGGAAGTGAATAAATCTCATAGGAGTTAGCATGAAAAGTTAGCCCACTTTCAAATAAGGTGATCCCAGTTTTTCTGTTTGGGAATATGACAACTTCCTCCTCATTCTAATCAAACCAGGATGAATCGCGATGTAAGAAGCTGTATTTGGATACAAAAAGTAGTGGAAAATCACCAGGAAGTGGAATAAATCTGATAGGAGTTAGGATGAAGAAGTTATCTCACTTTCAATTCAGGTGATCCCAGTTTTTCCTGTTTGGAAATATGACAACTTCCTCGTCATTCTAATCAAACCAGAATGAATCGCGATGTAAGAAGCCGTATTTGGATACCGAAAGTAGTGGAGAATCAACCGGAAGTGGAATAATTCTCATAGGAGTTAGGATGAAGAAGTTATCCCACTTTCAAATCAGGTGATCCCAGTTTTCCTGTTGGAAATAGCACAACTTCTTCGTCATTCTAATCAAACCAGGATGAATCGCGATGTAAGAAGCTGTATTTGGATACAAAAAGTAGTGGAGAATCACCATGAAATGGAATAATTCTCATAGGAGTTAGGATGAAGAAGTTATCCCACTTTCAAATCAGGGGATCCCAGTTTTCCTGTTTGGGAATAAAACAACTTCCTCGTCATTCTAATCAAACCAGGATGAGTCGCGATATAAGAAGCTGTATTTGGATACAAAAAATAGTGGATAATCACCAGAAAGTTGAATAAATCTCATAGGATATAAGATGAAGAAGTTATCCCAGTTTCAAATCAAGTGATCCACTTTTTCCTGTTTTGGAATATGACAACTTCCTTGTCATTCTAATCAAACCAGAATGAATCGCGATGTATGAAGTTGTATTTGGATACATAAAAGTAGTGGAAAATCACCAGGAAGTTGAATAACTCTCATAGAAGTTAAGATGAAGAAGTTATCCCAATTACAAATCAAGTGATCCCAGTTTTCCTGTTTGGGAATATGACAACTTCCTCGTTTTTCTAACTCAAGGAGGATGAATCTCGATGTAAGAAGCTGTATATGGATACACAAAGTAGTGGAGAATCACCATAAAGTTGAATAAATCTCATAGGAGTTTGGATGAAGAAGTTATCCCACATTCAAATCAGGTGATCCCAGTTTCATGTTTGCGAATAGACAACTTTCTCGTCATTTAATCAAGAAAAGTTGAATCTCGATTTAAGAAGCTGTATTTTGATACACAGAGTAGTGGAGAATAACCATGAAGTGGAATAAGTCTTGTAGGAATTAGGATGAAGAAGTTATCCCACTTCAAATCAGGTTTCCAGTTTTCCTGTTAGGGAATATGACAACTTCCTCGTCATTCTAATCAACGAGGATGAATCGCGACGTAAGAAGCTGTATTTGGATACATAAAGTAGTGGAAAATAACCAGGAAGTGGAATAAATCTCGTAGGAGTTAGGTTGAAGAAGTTATCACACTTTCAAATTGGGTGATCCAAGTTTCTTATATGGGAATATGACAACTTCCTCGTCATTCTAATCAAACTAGTATGAATCGTGATGCAAGAAGCTGTATAGGATACATAAAGTAGTGGATTATAACCAGGAAGTGGAATAAATCTCATAGTAGTTTGGATGAAGAAGTTGTTCCACTTTCAAATCAGGTGATCTCAGTTTTCCTGTTTTGATTAGAGTGACGAGGAAGTTGTCATATTCCCAAACAGGAAACTGAGATCACTTGATTTGAAAGTGGGATAACTTCTTCATCCTAACTCCTATGAGATTTATTCCACTTCCTGGTGATTCTCCACTACTTTATGTATCCAAATACAACTTCTTACATCGCGATTCATCCTGTTTTGATTAGAGTGACAAGGAACTTGTCATATTCCCTAACAGGAAACTAAGATCACGTGATTTGAAAGTGGGATAACTCCTTCATCCTAACTCATATGAGATTTATTCCACTTCCTGGTGATCTCCAGTACTTTATGTATCCAAATACAACTTCTTACATCGCGATTCATCATGGTTTGATTAGAATGACGAAGAAGAAGTTGTCATATTCCCAAACTGAAAACTAAGATCACCTGATTTGAAAGTGGGATAACTCCTTCATCCTAACTCATATGAGATTTTTCCACTTCCGGTTATTCTATACTACTCTGTGTATCCAAATACAGTTTCGTACATCGCGATTAATCATGGTTTGATTAGAATCGCGATGTAAGAAGATGTATTTGGATGCAAAAAGTAGTGGAGAATCAACCAGAAGTGGAATAATCTCATAGGAGTTAGGATGAAGAAGTTATCCCACTTTCAAATCAGGTGATCCCAGTTTTCCTGTTGGGAAATATGACCACTTCTTCGTCATTAATCAAACCATGATGAATCGCGATGTAAGAAGCTGTATTTGGATACAAAAAGTAGTGGAGAATCACCATGAAATGGAATAATTCTCATAGGAGTTAGGACGAAGAAGTTATCCCACTTTCAAATCAGGGGATCCCAGTTTTCCTGTTTGGGAATAAAAACAACTTCCTCGTCATTCTAATCAAACCAGAATGAGTCGCGATGTAAGAAGCTGTATTTGGATACAAAAAGTAGTGGATAATCACCAGGAAGTTGAATAAGTCTCATAGGATATAAGATGAAGAAGTTATCCCACTTTCAAATCAAGTGATCCACTTTTTCCTGTTTGGAATATGACAACTTCCTCGTCATTCTAATCAAACCAGAATGAATCGCGATGTATGAAGTTGTATTTGGATACATAAAGTAGTGGAAATCACCAGGAAGTTGAATAACTCTCATAGGAGTTAAGATGAAGAAGTTATCCCACTTTCAAATCAAGTGATCCCAGTTTTCCTGTTTGGGAATACGACAACTTCCTCGTTTTTCTAATCAAGGGGAATGAATCTTGATGTAAGAAGCTGTATATGGATACACAAAGTAGTGGAGAATCACCATAAGTTGAATAAATCTCATAGGAGTTAGGATGAAGAAGTTATCCCACATTTCAAATCAGGTGATCCCAGTTTCATGTTTGCGAATAGACAACTTTCGTCCATTCTAATCAAGAAAAGATGAATCTCGATTTAAGAAGCTGTATTTGGATACACAGAGTAGTGGAGAATAACCATGAAGTGGAATAATCTTGTAGGAATTAGGATGAAGAAGTTATCCCACTTTCAAATAAGGTGTTCCCAGTTTTCCTGTTAGGGAATTTGACAACTTCCTCGTCATTCTAATCAAACGAGGAAGAATCACAATGTAAGAGCTGTGTTTGGATACATAAAGTAGTGGAAAATAACCAGGAAGTGGAATAAATCTCGTAGGAGTTAGGATGAAGAAGTTATCACACTTTCAAATTGGGTGATCCAAGTTTCTTATATGGGAATATGACAACTTCCTCGTCATTCTAATCAAACTAGTATGAATCGCGATGCAAGAAGCTGTATTAGGATACATAAAGTAGTGGATAATAACGAGGAAGTGGAATAAAATCGCATAGTAGTTTGGATGAAGAAGTTGTTCCCCTTTCAAATCAGGTGATCTCAGTTTTCCTGTTTTGATTAGAGTGACGAGGAAGTTGTCATATTCACAAACAGGAAACTGAGATCACTTGATTTGAAAGTGGGATAACTCCTTCATCCTAACTCATATGAGATTTATTCCACTTCCTGGTGATTCTCCAGTACTTTATGTATCCAAATACAACTTCTTACATCGCGATTCATCATGGTTTGATTAGAATGACGAAGAAGTGTCATATTCCCAAACTGAAAACTAAGATCACCTGATTTGAAAGTGGGAAACTCCTTCATCCTAACTCATATGAGATTTTTCCACTTCCTGGTTATTCTATACTACTCTGTGTATCCAAATACAGTTTCGTACATCGCGATTAATCATGGTTTGATTAGAATCGCGATGTAAGAAGATGTATTTGGATGCAAAAAGTAGTGGAGAATCAACCAGAAGTGGAATAATTCTCATAGGAGTTAGGATGAAGAAGTTATCCCACTTTCAAATCAGGTGATCCCAGTTTTCTTGTTTGGAAATATGACCACTTCTTCGTCATTCTAATCAAACCATGATGAATCGCGATGTAAGAAGCTGTATTTGGATACAAAAAGTAGTGGAGAATCACCATGAAATGAAATAATTCTCATAGGAGTTAGGACGAAGAAGTTATCCCACTTTCAAATCAGGGGATCCCAGTTTTCCTGTTTGGGAAAATAAAAAAATTCCTCGTCATTCTAATCAAACCAGGATGAGTCACGATGTAAGAAGCTGTATTTGGATACAAAAAAGTAGTGGATAATCACCAGGAAGTTGAATAAATCTCATAGGATATAAGATGAAGAAGTTATCCCACTTTCAAATCAAATGATCCACTTTTTCCTGTTTTGGAATATGACAACTTCCTCGTCATTCTAATCAAACCAGAATGAATCGCGATGTATGAAGTTGTATTGGATACATAAAGTAGTGGAAAATCACCAGGAAGTTGAATAACTCTCATAGGAGTTAAGATGAAGAAGTTATCCCTGTTTCAAATCAAATGATCCTAGTTTTCTGTTTGGGAATAAGACAACTTCCTCGTTTCTATTCAAAGGAGGATGAATCTCGATGTAAGAAGCTGTATATGGATACACAAAGTAGTGGAGAATCACCATAAAGTTGAATAAATCTCATAGGAGTTAGGATGAAGAAGTTATACCACATTCAAATCAGGTGATCCCAGTTTCATGTTTGCGAATAGACAACTTTCTCGTCATTCTAATAAAGAAAAGATGAATCTCGATTTAAGAAGCTGTATTTGGATACACCGAGTAGTGGAGAATAACCATGAAGTGGAATAAATCTTGTAGGAATTGGGATGAAGAAGTTATCCCACTTTCAAATCAGGTGTTCCCAGTTTTCCTGTTAGGGAATATTACAACTTCCTCGTCATTCTAATCAAACGAGGATGAACCGCGATGTAAGAAGCTGTATTTGGATACATAAAGTAGTGGAAAATAACCAGGAAGTGGAAAAATATCGTAGGAGTTAGGATGAAGAAGTTATCACACTTTCAAATTGGATGATCCAAGTTTCTTATATGGGAATATGACAACTTCCTCATCATTCTAATCAAACTAGTATGAATCGCGATGCAAGAAGCTGTATTAGGATACATAAAGTAGTGGATAATAACCAGGAAGTGGAATAAATCTCATTGTAGTTTGGATGAAGAAGTTGTTCCACTTTCAAATCAGGTGATCTCAGTTTTCCTGTTTTGATTAGAGTGACGAGGAAGTTGTCATATTCCCAAACAGGAAACTGAGATCACTTGATTTGAAAGTGAGATAACTTCTTCATCCTAACTCCTATGAGATTTATTCCACTTCCTAGTGATTCTCCACTACTTTATGTATCCAAATACAACTTCTTACATCACGATTCATCCTGTTTGGATTAGAGTGACAAGGAAGTTTTCATATTCCCAAACAGGAAACTAAGATCACGTGATTTGAAAGTGGGATAACTCCTTCATCCTAACTCATATGAGATTGATTCCACTTCCTGGTGATTCTCCAGTACTTTATGTATCCAAATACAACTTCTTAAATCGCGATGGGAATATGACAACTTCTCGTCATTCTAATCAAACGAGGATGAAACCGCGATGTAAGAAGCTGTATTGGATACATAAAGTAGTGGAAAATAACCAGGAAGTGGAATAAATCTCTGTAGGAGTTAGGATGAAGAAGTTATCACACTTTCAAATTGGATGATCCAAGTTTTTATATGGGAATATGACAACTTCCTCGTCATTCTAATCAAACTAGTATGAATCGCGATGCAAGAAACTGTATTAGGATACATAAAGTAGTGGATAATAACCAGGAAGTGGAATAAATCTCATAGTAGTTTGGATGAAGAAGTTGTTCCACTTTCAAATCAGGTGATCTTAGTTTTCCTGTTTTGATTAGAGTGAGGAGGAAGTTGTCATATTCCCAAACAGGAAACTGAGATCACTTGATTTGAAAGTGGGATAACTTCTTCATCCTAACTCCTACGAGATTTATTCCACTTCCTGGTGATTCTCCACTACTTTATGTATCCAAATACAACTTCTTACATCGCGATTCATCCTGTTTTATTAGAGTGACAAGGAAGTTGTCATATTCCCAACAGGAAACTAAGATCACGTGATTTGAAAGTGGGATAACTCCTTCATCCTAACTCATATGAGATTTATTCCACTTCCTAGTGATTCTCCAGTACTTTATGTATCCAAATACAACTTCTTACATCGCGATTCATCATGGTTTGATTAGAATGACGAAGAAGTTGTCATATTCCCAAAACTGGAAAACTAAGATCACCTGATTTGAAAGTGGGATAACTCCTTCATCCTAACTCATATGAGATTTTTCCACTTCCTGGTTATTCTATATTACTCTGTGTATCCAAATACAGTTTCGTACATCGCGATTAATCATGGTTGATTAGAGTGACGGGAAGTTGTCATATTCCCAAACAGGAAACTAAGATCACGTGATTTGAAAGTGGGATAACTATTCCATCCTAACTATATGAGATTTATTTCATTTCTAGTGATTCTCCAGTACTTTATGTATCCAAATACAACTTCTTACATCGCGATTCATCATGGTTTGATTAGAATGACGAAGAAGTTGCATATTCCCAAACAGGAAAACTAAGATCACCTGATTTGAAAGTGGGGATAAACTCCTTCATCCTAACTCATATGATATTTTTTCCACTTCCTGGTTATTCTATTCTACTCTGTGTATCCAAATACAGTTTCGTACATCGCGATTAATCATGGTTTGATTAGAATGACGA